>NW_003852405.1:3432434-3486713 GCF_000181295.1 Otolemur garnettii
GTGGCTTGTTTGTTTATGGAGCTCTCCATGTTTGTTGTTTGGCGGGTCCGGGCTGGGGATTTGAACCTGCCACCTTAGGTGTATGTGGCTGGCGCCTTAGCTGGTTGAGCTATAGGCGCCGAGCCACTCTGAGGTTTTCAAGAATGCAATACATTGTTATTATCCAAATGTATAGTCGTCATGCAATTCACTTTTATTTTTGTGTAACTAGTTTAGAAAAAGATAAAAGTGCACGTTTTCAGAGTGGAGCATGTGATGGGAATTATCGCCTTTAATTCCTTCACTAACTCCAGGAGGCAGTAGCTGTCATCTGCATGTTGCAACAGTTAGTAAAAGTGGGCAAAAAACTAGTGAGTCCTGGTGTTCTCACCCCAGAGCTGTGAGTCTCTAACTGCAGCACGGTACCCTATCCCCTCTGAAGCGGGTGCCAGGTGGGCATCTGTGTGGCTGACACTCCTGTGAGGCTTCTGCAGAGTCATGGAAACCTTTATGTTTGTCTTTGAACTGAGAAACTAGAAGATCCCCTCCATTCAGAAATGGATTTTTGCCATTCCTTTTTTTTCCCATTCTGAATAGGTCTATTGTAGAATCCCCTTAGTTTTGTTTAATTTTGAGAGTTAGGACAAATTATACCTATTATGACAAAAACAGACTTTATGAGAAAAATATATTTTAGGTCACTGGCTTTCTCACTGTGTCTTCGAAGAAGATGATCTGAGGATAAAAGATTGAGGGCAAGTCAAATTGTTCGGCATTAATGTTACAAGCCCAGCAGGGCGCGTTTAGGTTTAGGCACTGAATGAAGATCTTCATGAGACGTCTTTGCAGCAGATAATCAAGGGTAATTTAGGAAACTCAGTTCCTGAAAGTACTCGTAGTTAGAACAAGCTCATTTCGCTAAAGTTGGTGATTATAAAGAATAGCTTTAAATATTTTATGTTATCTTATTGAAGACTCACAATAATGTAATGATCATAAACGATCTACTGTGTGTATTATAGGCATTATCGGTACGAGGATGTTGCCCAAAGTTACCTGGCCAGTGAGGGTGAAGCCAGGATTCTGACTCCCACCCACATTGTCAAGCCCTTTGCCATACGGCAGTGCCATCCCACGGAACTGCCTGCGAGGATGGAAATGTTCGGCATCTGTGTAGTTCAGTGCAGTGGCTACGTGGCAGCTGAGCACTTAAAATGTGTCAGGTGCAACAAGGAACTGAACTTGTGGTTTTTAAAATTTAAATGAATTTAAATGTAAATAGCTTCATAGGACTTCTGGGTACCATATTGGAGAATGCAGCTTTGCGGGATTTTTTAGCTCCTGGATAAGTAGAGACAGTTGGGGTCACCCAGGCTAATTTTGAGTTTTACTGATAAGGAAACTGCAACACACATGGGTTAATAGTCTGTTCAAAGTCATACAGGTAAAGAAAGGGCCCGCACTGTGATCTAGGCATTGCATTTTCTGGTCACAGCTCTCCTCAATCTGCACTTCTTAGGCATCTGCAAATTCATGTTTCTGTTGCTCTTGTGAATATTAGATTGGAAAGGTACCGTTTTGGGGGAAAAAAAACACCTTATCTTTTTGGAAATACATGTCCAATTAACATTTTCCTGTTTTCTCAGGTTATAGAAACATTATCGCGACTTTCTCGCACGCCTATTGCGTTGGCCACAGGAATCAGGTGAGCACATTTTTTGTGGTTTATGTGTCTCATTCAGTTTAATGTACTGACTGGCTTATGACTGTTTCACAAAGCACCTTGAAGCACCTTCCGTGAAGAGACCACGTCTCATTTATGATGTGCCCAGTATATATATACACACATACATGGATAAGTGTCTAGTACATATTTGAAATTAAATGATCAAGTTAGAATGTATTCTTAGAGTTGAAAAAGACACCTGGGCTAACCATTTTTCTCAAATCATTGGTGATGGTTACTGTTGTTGTTTTTTTTAAAAAATATTAACTTCTAACATGCTTCATGAAGGCAAATACAAGTGCATAAGTAAATAAATATTTTAAAAGAGGATTCAATGTATTTATTTCCTATAGAGTAAACCATAACAATAGCTCATAACTTTTAAGAGTTAAAGAAATAATAAAGAAATAATCAGAGAAGTATAAAACATACTTCAAGTACTTCAGTACAAAGATGTCTGTTGAAGATTTGGTAGTAAAATGAAAGCTTAGAAGTAAATTAGTTGAATAAATTATGCTATCTCCTGGCAATAAAGTATTAGGCAGTTAGTAAGTGTGCAGTATAGATGCCCTTGTTGTGTTGGGCTTTTTCTGGTTCAGATACTATGTAACGTTAGATCAGTTGGTAAAGATGTATCAAAAGCTGCGCATGGCCTACAGATACATGAAAAAATGCTCTCCATCCTTAATCATCAGAGAAATACAAATCAAAACTACTTTGAGGTACCAGCTAACCCCAGTAAGATTAGCCCATATCACAAAATCCCAAAACCAGAGATGTTGGTGTGGATGTGGAGAAAAGAGAACACTTGTACACTGCTGGTGGGAATGCAAATTAATTCTTTCCTTTTGGAAAGACATCTGGAGAACACTGAGAGAACTAAAAATAGACCTGCCATTTGACCCTGCAATTCCTTTATTAGGTATATATCCAGAAGACCAAAAATAGAATTACAACAAAGATATTTGTGTCAGAATGTTTATTGCAGCCCAATTCATAATTGCTAGGTCATGGAAGAAGCCCAAATGCTCATCGACCCATGAATGGATCAATAAATTGTGGTACATGTACACCATGGAATACTATGCAGCCCTAAAGAAAGAGACTTTACCTCCTTCATGTTTATATGGATGGAATTGGAAAATGTTCTTCTTAGCAAAGTATCTCAAGAATGGAAGAAAAAGTATCCAATGCACACAGCCCTACTTTGAAACTAATTCATAGCTTTTATAGAAATGTCATAACCTAATTATAGCCTTAGAATATTGGAAGGGGGTGGGAGGGGGAGGTGAGGGAGGTGGATGGGGGAGGGAGGGAGATTGGTGGGGTCACCTCTATGGTTTACCTTACAAGGGTACAAGTGAATCTTTCTAAAAGCAAAGTATGAATGTTTTAACTCAATAACTAAGAAAATGACATGAAGGTTATGTTAACTAGTTTGATGAGAGTATTTCAAAATGTATATGAAAACAGCACACTGTACCCCATGATTGCATTAATGTACACAGTTATGCTACAAGAAATAAAAAAAAATAAAAAAGATATAAGCCAAAGGAAATAAAGGCCTCATGGGAAAGGAATGGATTTTGTTTTTTACTTACTTTCTTCAAGACTCCCTATTCCATTCTGCAGCCCTCTTTGAGCTCCAGGAAGGAGCCTGTGTCTCTGCCTCTTCCATTTGTCTTGCCGGTCTAAGGGAGAGGACCCCAGCGGGTCTTCCAGGAGTGCTTAGCACGGAACTGGGTCCAAAGCACAGTGACATCTGGGAGGACACCCTGCCAATGCAGATTCTTTCTCAGAAACAGCGGCCATGAATTTGGCATCTTTCTACAGAAGGGGTTCATAGCTGGATAAATGTTTAGCTCCTCCTAAGTTGCTCTTTAATACATGCATATCTTTCTCTGTTTAAATATATGAGGTCTGACAAGTTTGAAATGAACTCATCTTAGAAAGAGTGCTGCCTAGCTCATTGCCAAATATCACTATAGTCACCATCACAGTGCTTGCCCTGGGAAACCGTGGGCCCATGCCAGCATCTCGTCCACCCTTCAAAGCAATTTTGGAATTCCTTTTATGGAATGACCATCAGACCTGTCATCGTATTACCCTTGATGTCCTGAATGTCATCAAAATGTCTTCCTTTCAATATCTCCTTCATCTTCGAAAAAAGTCATTGGGGACCAAATCAGATGAGTAGGGAGAGAGTTCCAATACAGTTACTTATTTACTGGCTAAAAACTTCCTGGCAGACAGCGTCCTTGAGCTGGTGCATTATCGTGATGCAAAAGCCGTGAATCGTGGGCCAAGACTTTCGGTGAAGATTTTCTTGTTTCTCTATCGCCGCTGCTTACTGGGCTGCTGTGCTTCTCACAGTCAGCCAACGATTTTGACACATAATTTTGTCAGTTCTGCTGGTTACTGGCTGCCCTGATGTCTCTTCATCAGTGACACATTCTCTCCCCTCGGAAAACCATTTAATCCATTTGTACACTGCTGTGTTCTGCCTGGCACTATCCCCATAAACTTGGACTACCGTGTCCCTGATTTCACTTCTTCTCTTGCCAAGTTTAAGGAGACATTTAATGTTTGTTCCTTGCTCTGATGCAAGTACTGACATTCTTGTGACACCCCACAAAAACATGCCACAACAATAATGAACGCCACTCAGCAAGACACTTGACACATGTGGACACAAACCCAGCTGTGACACACCGCTCTACCAAGGCTGTGAAATCTTCCCAAGTTTGTACAGGGCTGCCAACGTACACGCACAGCAGCAAGGTCGTGAAGTTAATTGTTAGACCTCATATTTTATGTTTGTTTTGTGTGAACACAGCAGATTTTAAAAAAACCTGATCTAACGTTTATGTATTTTTGAACCTGAAAGATAGATATCAGAAGGGGTTTTTTCTTTGCAAATTTTCTTTTCTGTATTTTCCAATTTTTCTCCGGTAGACTTATATTGGTATAAAAGCATAACAAAATATACCTAATTTTATAAAAAATGATTTTGAAATTTTATATTTCTTACACATTGATTTTTTTTTCCCCCAAAAAACCCACAGGTTCCTCAGATATCTTCCCTATTTAATAATCGTTTAAGGCTTATTTATTTGATATTTTTAATGAAATATATGCCATACTGGCTGCCTGAAAAGAAAAAGAAAACTTTTGGCGTGAGAGTGTGATTACTAGGATTTTGAAGGGCATAAATTTAGGGCATTTTATGGGTGTTATGACATAAGTACATAGTATCAAGATGTAGGCAAGAAAGCCAAGTTGGAGTAGGAAACAGACCACAGTGCGATCGTCCTGAACAGGGGGACAAAGAAAACACCCTCTTCCCCCTGCGGTCTGATTGACTCATGTTTCTAACAAGTAAATGAAAATAAAAAATACAACTTCAATACCTTGAAGTCTCAGTAGGAAAGTATGTCCGGGTCAATAATCATTTGTGAAGGGCATGACGTATTTGTCTTCTAATAATTTTCATCTACATCTGTGAACTGAATCGTGGAAGGATGATGGTGACCAAATTGTTATCAGATCTCATAGCTGAAAAGCAAGGGTGCTGAAGGCGAGGGCACGTGTGGCACGGCTGCTCGTCCTCTGAGTCAGGTGCTGCCCAGGGTGAGGTGACCCTGCAGGTACGTGGCAGGTGGGAGATCAGATAAGCACCTCGGTATTTCTCCCCTGCACACGTGACTGTAGTGAGCAGTGATAATTGACTCAGATGATTTGGGGCGGTAGGTGTTGCAGCCTCCCTGGGGGAACCGGAGACACTGAGGCAGGAACCCTGGACATTGCTTAGCACGGTGACAGATCTGGCTGTTTAGACTGTAGATAAACTCACCGATTTAGTGAGAGGTAAATGTTCAGCCTGGTTGTTTCTTATTCACCCATGCTTTTATTATTTTTTTCTCCTCTTTTAGGCCCTTCCCAACAGAAGAAAGTGTTAATGATGAAGACATCTACAAAGGCCTTCCTGATTTAATAGAGTACGTGGACCATTTTCAGCAGAATTTACCCACTGCCAATTTTTATATCTGTCATGGGTTTTAACTGTGGATGTTCGAACAAGCTCTCTGACAGGGAAAAAGCAGCTTGATGATTAAGATATGTCAGAATTAACCCTAAACTGGTGATAGAAAACCTTACAAGGAAACATACAACTGGTTTTTCATTCCCGTTGTGTGTCTGTGAAGAGTAAAGCAGTGCACTACAGTGAAGAATAAGTTTGGAAGTTTCTCAAAGGCATAATAGAGATAGTAGATAAAACTGGAATTAGACAATTAAGGAACAATTGAAAAGAAATAGAATCTGCTACTGAAATTGCAAAGCAGATAGAGCATGCCTTATAAGTTCAAGGAAGGGCGAGATTTAAGTGTGGGCTGGAGTTATTCGGGGATGTTCCATAGATGGTGTTTATTGTGAATGGAGAATTTGGGGGGAGGCTTCAGTACACTTACTAGGAGAAGCAAAAGGTCCCTGAAATTGATTAGCTTCTGGTGATTGAGTGACTTGTGCAGATTACAAATAAATTTAAAATATAATCTTCACCCCTCAAGAAACTAATGACATTGATCAGGCATGTTTGCAAAGAATGGTAATAACAAATTACTCTCCAAGAGCGATTCAGAATCCTACGGAGATTCTTCCATTCATCCATTCATCCGTTTATCCATCCTAGTCCACCCAGCACATGGGCTTGCTTTTGCTTTATGACCTTTGCACTTGCCATTTCTTTGACCTGTTCAACTGACCATGAAAGTCTTTGCTTAGCGGTCCCCTTGCTGACTCCCCTGTTTAAAATTGCCACCAGCCCCTCACTTTGCTGTGTTTTTTAAAGCATTGACCACTGTCTAAGATAGCCTTGGTTTGCTTTATTTATTGTCTGTCTCCGTATTGAAAAGTAAACTTGGTTAGGCCAGGGATTGTGCCTTATTTATGGCTGAATCCCAGAGCTGTTTTTGGCCACTGACTACAGACGCAGGGATGGATGGTCACCAGCTGTTTCCAGAGTAGGTAGCTTTGGAATGGCCTTGGAGTCTTGTTTTCTGAATACTTCTCAAGAATAATTTCTTACCTCTTCTTAAAATCTCCAAGAACTCGCTGCCATTAATCATGATAGATGCCAGTTGTCTTACTGAATTGGCTACAATCTTCATAATGCCTGTAAGATTATTCTAATTAGATTCTTTGAAGTATTAGGAGGAATATATTAGTTCTGGTGCTGTGGTGACATTGTTCTTTTCTGACCTCATCAATGGTCATGCACGCCTATTAATCATCATAGCCTCCCCCCTATATTGTTCTATTTGTAGGTGTTTTTAGGCAGAGTTGATCTCAGAATAAATCCTGTGAGGGGCATACCTGTCTAAGTTTGGAGCCTGAACTGGCTGCTCTGAGATACCCCCAGTTCATGGTCTGTGAGACGCCGTCTGCCTTACCTAAGCTCTGTCCGGTGGTCGAGGGTCCAAACAGGGTGTTAATCCCTAGAAACGTTTGGTTTGGGGTTTGCTGTGACAGCTTGGTTTTTAGTCTTAGCTTTGTTGCATTCTCTCTGGACTTGTAGTTAATTATAACTTTGGGGAGTGAATTCACTCAAAGGTAAGTCCCTGGAAAAAAAAGACAAACCAGCCTGCTCCCCACTACAGAATTATTCTTCCCTAAACTGCAGAGACAGAAGCTGGCTGGAGTGGAGATGGCAGGAGATGGCTGATGGGCCAGGGTCCTCCGTACGCCCGCTTTTATTATTAGAGTGTCAGACCTGAGCATGATTATTATTAATCTTTTTTTTTTTGAGATGGAGCCTCAAGCTATCCCCCTGGGTAGAGTGCCATGGCATCACAGCTCACGGCATCCTCCAACTCCTGGGCTCAAGCGAGTCTCCTGCCTCAGCCTCCCAAGTAGCTGGGACTACACGCGCCCGCCACAACACCCGGCCATTTTTTGGTTGCAGCCATCATTGTTGTTTGGCGGGCCCGGGCTGGGGATTCGAACCCGCCACCTTAGGTGTATGTGGCTGGCGCCTTAGCCGCTTGAGCCACAGGTGCCGAGTCGATTATTATTAATCTAATATCGAGTATTGTTGGTTGATGGACCATTTGAAGAATATTACGGACATTTTCTGCCTCAGAAATAAGAAATTTTTGAATAAATTATTAGTAAGAAAAGAAGCTTTAGTCTAGGATTAAAGAACAAAACCCGAACAGTTCTAGCCAATCTTTTTTTGTGTGTGTGTACCCGGGAGTGTACAGGTATACATACCGCAAGTGTGCCACTCCCACAGTGCTTAGGGTTGAAAAAAGTCTACGTGGATTTTACAGGATTTGTGCCTTTGCTGTCATGGAGAGGCAGTCAACTGCAGGATTTCAGCAAGACTGAGTGTTTTCAAGGCAAGGTGGTGACAGGTCAGAGGCAGGAGTGCTGGGATCAGGAGCATCAGAGAAATGGATTTCATGCGCTAGATTTATTCCGAAGAGGATCCCTTCCAATGTGGAAACTGCATTATCTTGGTTAGTTCCCTCACTCATGGACTCACCACACCTTCATGTCCTATGACACGTTACAGAAAATAATCATCCCAATTTAACTGCCCCGCTGTTCTCTGGCTAAGTTGCCTGCTATAGTGTCGCAGTGGAAATTACGGAACTGCCAGTGTGCTCGCTGTCTCCCTGGCTTCCCGAGTAGGAATCTGGGCGGTACCTGACTCTGATGGTCACCACGCCTGGTTGACGTAGTGTCTCACATCTCTGTGTCCCTCTGCCTCTCCCCCAGTCACAGCTCTTAGGCTCTCTCACCTACAGCATTCTACCTCGTGGCTTGCTGATCTCGCCCTACCCTGCGGCCTCCCACAGCCCCTCTGTTGAGCCCCCGGTGCCCAGGGTAAGGGAGAGCTCACAGAGTTCATATATCTTCAGAGTTTGGTTTCACCTCTTCCCTCGAGGGGCCCCCCCCACTCACCTGGTCACACCACGTGGGATGCCAAGACTCTTCACGCCCCGTTTTCCTTCGCCCACATCAGCGCGCTTGTCTGGACTGCCCCTTTCCCCTCCTCATTTGGTGGGTGTCACCTCTGCTAAGTTCCGTGAGAGCAGAACCTCTGCCTGCCTGGTCTGGTAGCCACATCTCTTAGAACAGTATTTTTAAAGAAAGCACCTATGGAATAAATTGATATATTTAAGAGTGTTCAGAGTTGAGCTCAGATGTCGTATCTTCTGTGACGTCTTCCCTGATTGCTTCGGGCAGAGATGTTCTCCCCCGTCTCTGTCCCTGTAATTGGGACTCACCTCCTTTGCTGCACATAGAGAATTGCATGTTTATGATGTGTGCTGTTCTCTGTATCAAACTCTGCTCTCGGGTCTTCTGACCTATATATGCTTAGAGCCTGGAGCTCAGTAGCACCTTAGTGAATGTCAGCTGGGTGGACGGTGCGGGCTGGACACGTAACTCTGGAATGAACTTTCTCAGGGCAGAGGTCTCTGAAGCTTTTGTTACCACCAGGCCCCTCGCCTTACTACACCTTCCTCTCCTCTGGGGGTTTTCCAGCTCATTCCTGTCAAATGCCTGCAGATAATCCTTCACGGCAAACATAAACAACCTGGTGATGGTGCTGATTTTGAAAAGTGCCCCAAGTTGCAGTGTGACCTTTACAGTTCCAGTGTTTGTAGTTTTGCACAGATCAATTCATAGTGCTGTGTGCACAGGTCCGGGAGAGGTGCTCAGGGCTGGCAATACTGAAGAAGCTAATTTCTTTCTTAGCGTTATTAATGCTTCTCTCTAACATTCTAAATTGGTTAGTCTAAATTTTGGAATTATGAGTTAATAGAAGGCATTTGTACATGTCTTGAACTGAAAGGAAGAACTTAAGCGGCAACAGAGCCTCAGTGGTGGAAGAAGCCGCTCCCGCCTCGACTGGGAGTTTGTGACCTTGCGTGAGGGGCTTGGACAGGCTGCCCCAGTTAGTTACCACGCAGGTGCTCCTGGGAGCTTTAGAACTAGGGTCTATTTTCCATTTCCAAGAGACTAGCAGAAGACTTTAATTTTAAAAATATGTCATGGCCTTGAGGCTCTTTCTTTAAACAAAATGCAGACCAAAAAAAGCAAAAAACAAAAAACTCGTAAGAAGGGCCTGGTTGCTGGGGGAACCTGTAGGTGTCCTCCGCAATGTCTTGAAGGAACATGGCTTGAAAACCCCTGGATTAGGGATTGATAATCTGTAGTCATTGTTACTTTCAAAAGGTCATATATGGCACGTTGGATACTCCTTGACTCTTTCCTCTCCACATTATACCCTTTAAGACGGATGATGAAACCAAGGTCTTGTCATGTGACAAGTTGGTGGCAGTCTTACCCTCAGAGTACGAGACAGCCTTAGTGTCAAACCCTGGCTCTGCCTGTGACTAGCTGTGTCGTCTTTGGCAAACCACATAACCTTTGGGTCTTTCCACTTCCTCATCTCTTTGACGGATCAAATAGTAACGAGTGCCTGATGAGGACATTACTGGTGGATGGATGAAATGAGATAATGGACGCGGGATAATTCTGTGCTTGTGCGTAGTAACTGCCCAGTCAGTTCACCACATGATACAAAACGACCTTCACCTTGTGTCCCCTGTTTCAGTGAGACCCACGTGGAGGATGAAGAAGATCTCTACGACTGTGTTTATGGGGAGGATGACGGAGGAGAAGTCTACGAGGACCTAATGAAAGCCGAGGAAGCACATCAACCTGTAGGACTTCGCTTGTTTTCAGTTTCTCTGACTATCTCACTAGAAAAGCGATTGCTTGTAAGATTAAGGCGATTATTTGTATAACTTCTGCCAGTTTGGTTTGCTTTCTCTTCACTTGCTTGCAACCATCTAGCTATGACTTCTTACTCCATTTGGAGACCCAAGCATGGCGTTTTATAGTACAGAACAACCGCAGGGAATCTCTGGTCTAATCTTTTTATTTTGTGCTAGTGAAAAAACCAAGTCTGAGAGAGAAATGACGTGCCACCCAGCTAAATAATGCCACAGTGGTGATCGAATATGATTTTAGGAAATCATGCTATTATGCCATTATGGAAGTAAATCGTTTACAAAGTGGGTAAATTTTTTCTTTTAAATTTGACGTAGGAGAAAATATGCTTTAAAGAATATTTAACACGGTGGTTAGGTATTGATACGAGATACATTTTCCCTTTTGTTTGATTATAAGTCTCCGAGCTCTTGCTATTTATACACTTTGCCTTACAAATTGTCTGAGTCAGTACGAGCCCTCAAAGCTTTATTTGTAATTACAGTATCTAAGACATTCAGAAAGGATTACTTTGAATTATTTTCTTATCTGTAATTTGAAACACAAAAACTTCAGTTCAGGTTTTTATTAATATGTATGATTCTTTTATACCGAAGCGTTTTCTTCATCAGCTGGGGGGTGATTTAGGTTTTTCAGTGCTTTGATGAATCTTCTCAGCACTCTCTGTGCTCCTGCCTTTGATAAAGGCTACTGGGTTGTCCAGGGCTCCAGATGGGGAGTGGCAGCTTCTGGGGGATGGAAACAAGTGACCTGCCTGTGTTTGGTGAATGTGATGAGTGTGCTTTCCCCCACTGCGGAGGCCCACATGCTGTCCGTGCACTTTCAGAGCAGTTTTAGGTGACAGAGTATCGTCCATACCTGCTATGATTGTTACCTGCTGTAGGTGCCAGCAGGTTCTTCACCATCTTGACAGGTGACACATAGGTGGCAGTCTTACACTCAGAGTACGAGACAGGCTTAGTGTTTAACCTTGGCTCTGCCTGTGACTGGCTGTGTCATCTTTGGCCAGCCACATAACCTTTCGGCCTTTCAGCTTCCTCATCTCTTTAACAGATCAAATAGTAAGGAGCCCCTGATGAGAACATTAACGGTGGATGAATTAACCATCTCCCCTCAGCCACAGCCTCCCTGGGCTGGACAGGACTTGTACAGGAAGAACTTTGTAGGTGTGGGGCCCTTCCTGGGCGCTTGGCAAGTGCTGAGTGCTTCACACTGTTTTATTTCACTTACAGTTCCTTGGAGTTGGAACTGCAATTCAGAGAAGAAACCGAATCACAGAGAAATTTAGTAATTTGTTCCTAGTTACAAACAAAGTTAATAACAACACAAATGGTACTTGAACCTGATTGCATGATATTCCAGAATCTTTGATGTTCGTACACACTTTACCACCTCCGATCTCATATACTTCATAAAAGAGCCAAAAGCTAAGATGTTAGTGTTTAAAAGAAGTACAGATTTTTACTTATCAAATTATTTTTTGCTATTTTTGCAGTTATTTTTGAAGTGAAGTGTGTTATATTAAGGAAAGAAAGTATCTCGTACTATTTGTGGTCTTTCCAGATTAATTAACATTTTCAATAAAAGATGTTATAATTTAAAGAGAATGTCTGTACTCAGAAGATTATTTTTAATCGCTGAAAATCTTTACATTTACATTGTTCAAAATTTCGAACAAAAGCAAAGATATTTCATAAATGCAGAGAAATCTGTCTTTCAGTTATGTGTTTCATTAGAATAGAAAGTTTAAGAGAATAAACAACACTTTTTGTATCTACTACCAGATAAATTAACATGTGAATTTGCTTCGCTAATTTTGTTCTTGGTAAATTTAATTGCAGAAATGTCCAGAAAATGACATACGAAGTTGTTGTCTAGCCGAAATTAAGCAGACAGAAGAAAAATATACAGAAACTTTGGAGTCCATAGAAAAAGTAAGTTATTGGGTATTATTTTTGATGTTCAAATACTGCCTTATTACTCTGCTGAAGGCGTGTGTATTCTAATTTTTAACAAAACTTTGTATTTAAAGATCTCAAAGCAGATTGATTCATTCTGCAACTTTTAATTTATAGTTCTGGTACCTGAATGGCACTGTTCTAGGGATTGAGGCTAGAATAATAAATACAGCGAAACTGGTTCCAAGGCATTTGTTCTCACAGGGGAAGGCTTAGCACATAAGCAAGTAAGTCTACCAGGCGGTGATAAGTTATTTAAAGACAAATAAGGCAGGGAAATGGGATAGAGAATAACAGGGAAGGGCTGGTGGCATCTCATGTCCAGTGATAATGGAAGGCCTCTCTGAGAAGGTTAGACAGCTGAAGGAATCGAGGATGTTAGCCAGGAGCCATATAAGTATCCCAGCGAGGGATGGCAGAAGGGCCCTCAGATGGAACAGTGTTTAGCACCTGCTTCAAGGGGCAGCAGGAATCCAGCCTGGCTGCCCAGAACTAGCGAAGGGGATTGAGCAGTGAGCTCAGAGATCCTGTGAGTCACCAGGTCACGAAAGGCAGTGGAAACAAGAGCATTTTGAGCAGAAGTGACATGATGATTTACATCTTTAACATCTCATTTTGGTTCTTGTAAGGAAACTGGGAGAACAATTGGAAGGCTGTTATAGTAATCAAGACGATAAATGCTAGTATTGATAGAGGGGAAGGGGTGGTCAGATTCTGAATAAATTTTCAAAGTAGAGCTGATTGGATGAATCAGTAAGTAGAGCAGGTGATGAATTCAGTAAAGGATATGTAAGAAAGAGAGAAATCAAGGGTGGCTACTAGGTGTGGGCCTGAGCGACTGCCAAATGAATGGTGAAGATGGCACAGAGATGGGGAAGGATGGGTTTGGGAATCCTAAGTCTGTTAGGTCGATTGAATTGCTGATCCCTATTTAGACTTGAAGGGGATATATTGAGGAGGCTATTGGATATGAGCCTTGCATTAAGGGGAAAGGTTGAGTTGAGATAAGGATTCATCCATTATCATTTCACAATGGCATTAAGGTCTTGAGACTGATTGAAATCACCATAGGGGTGAGTATGTGTTCTTGGGGAAATGTAGTGTCTCCCCACTGAGGGTAAGAAAATGAGAACCAGGAGAAAATTTTGGAAGTTTAGGAAAATAGATGAATGTGTGGAAAAATCGTCGAAGAGAACAGGAAAGTGAGTTGATCAGGGAAATACAGTGAAGGGCTGTGGAGCCTTTCAGGCTCAGTTGAGTTCTGTGGTCATATTGAAACTTAGACTCTCAGCGTGGTCCATGCTTAAACTTCTTATGTACAGGCAAAAAGTATGTGCCAAGTGAGGTTTAACTCGGGTTTTAGTTTTTCTAGAGAAGCACGATGGGAGAAGGGAGGTAAGGTGCATGTGGGGAGGTCACTCTGCTGGTTCATGGAATCATAAATGGAGTAAGGAAGGACGTAAGGACACGAGGGCAGTGGCATGACCAGTGGAGTGGCAGACGATGGGTGGAAGGTCCTTGAGGGAATGAGCTGTGAAGGTGGGAGGCAGTGGTCAGAGAGTCAGTTGTTTGAGGCCAGCGCTGTGGAGCATATGCAGGTGTTGATAATGACACGGTCTTGGGGTATGATAATGAGATTTGGGAGCTGAGATGGAGGAGCACAAGATTATTGAAGGTCAAGGAACTGAGAGGGCCAGGCTCTACTGGGAGGATCGTCCACAGACAATCAGAACCCTAAGAATGAAAGCGGGTGATAGGTCAGGAGCTAAAATTCTTAAGGAATGATCCATAAATTGCATAAATGGATCACTGGTTTCAGGAATATATTATCTCCACAAAACATTTGGAGGAAACTTTATTTAAGTCCTGAAATATCTCTACAAATGTTGCCTTTGCTTGCCAACTCAGCCAATAGCATTCTCTTACTTTGGGAAGCATTTATTGTCTAATCTTTTAGTTTATATTTTAAATGTATTAGCTTGGATTTGTCTTTTTGTCTGTTCAAGTATAAAATATTTCAGACAGAGAAAGTAATGTCTGCTTTTTTGGCATTTGTAAGGCTCATAAACAGTTGGCTTTCAATGGACATTGGTTGGTTGTGGATGAAAAACTATTATAGAGATTAGGATGAATTATACTTAATTATTACTTCCCTCTTCTCTCCTGGTAGTATTTCATGGCGCCACTGAAAAGGTTTCTGACAGCTGCAGAATTTGATTCAGTGTTCATCAACATTCCTGTAAGTGCAGCTCTGCTAGCTGAAATTGACATGTCGTTCTATGAAACCTTCATTTTCTTAGCGGGTTCCATATCCCTGTTGTAACACCCTTTTATATTTTTTAAGAATTTTGACTCTGCTTCTACTTCCCCAGTTCTTCTATCTTTATATTTTATTGAACTAGCTATGTCATGTCTTCAATAAAAAGTTTGTGAAAATGCATTCAGAACACGAATGGATAAAAGGATCCATATGTTATCCTTAACTGTGTGTTATGAGGAGATAGTCTCAATAGAAGAATCCCTGCTACTCCCATCTGTTTGTCTCCTGGACTCCCCTTCTACCTCACACTTGCCTGCCCTGTTGCTCCTCTAGCCCCTCTCGCCCCTCAGGACACCCTCTGTCCTGACTACATCGGTTTCCCTTCCTTCTTTCATCCCTGCTCCTTGGTAAGCTCTGCTCTCAGTTGTATCAACTTCAACTCCCATTTCTGAAATAGATATTTCCTCCTGAGTCAACAGGCAAACTTAATGGCGAAACGTGAAAAATTTCCCCCTGTATTTATGCAAGCATTTCAAGGTTCAAGGCACCTTACCAGAATCTTGCAATCCTGAAAGGATATTTGCCTAAAAATCTCAGAAGCATGCTAAGTGCTATGCCAAGTGAGGAAATGTCAGGCAAGATTCTAGTTCTTAGACCTCTAGGACTTGCTTTGGTTTATATAGACACACACATGCACAGACATGCACATACCCGTGGACACACATGCACGCACATACACACATGAACTGACACACATATGCTTACATATGGTTTTATGCACAGTTTTGCTTGTGTTACTTAAAAAATTCCATATTCCATATATATATATACATGGAACCATATATATATGGGGTTTTTTTTTGCAGTTTTTGGCTGGAGCTGGGTTTGAATCCACCACCTCTGGCATATGGGGCCAGTGCCCTACCTTTGAGCCACAGGCGTTGCCCAAAAATTGCTTATATTTTGATTCTGTTGTATTCTGTGTTGATGAGCACCTGTCGATAAGTATGTTGTACTTATCCTGGATTTTGGCCAAACAAAGATATTCTCACAGATTTATAACACAACTGAAAGAAAATGCTAACCATATTAGTTGAAGTTTTGGCGTAAAGCAAATGGCACATTCCAGGATGATGAGGGATCTTAAACCACTCGAGTCTGGTCACTGTAACTTAGAACCCATTTGATAGTCCTTATTCTTATAGTTTTTCTATACTCCTCAACAAAGGGACAGGGCCGACACCTTCACGTTCGATTTCCACCCTACTGTGGAAAGACTCTGCTGCGGAGTCCACACGTGCTCTGAGGCCACAGGAAATGGTGCATTTGGCACCTGGATTCGAATTTTCTCGTTCTCTGGCTGTGACACGTATTTACTGCCTTTCTGAAAGTTACTTGCTTATCAGGGAAAACGTGAAACTCAGACCATGTGTTGCTCTAATAAATTGTCTAGTACAGTTTATTTGCTTCTTATTTATCCGTTTGGTTGTCTGATTTCCAGTAATTTCGTCTGATTACTGTTAGCTCAGCACCAGGTCACCACTAATTGACCACAGTACAAATCTACATTTGGATGGACATGAATCATTATTTTATCCTGTCAATAAAACATTAGGCACTTGGATAGTTTTATTTAAAAGTTTATAGTGATTATAAAATTAACATGAGCTGGATATATTTTTACATAAGGAATAAATTATCCTTCAATAGCTAGTGAGATGATTTATTTTTTCACAGAGTGCTGACATTTCAAGTCAGATCTGACATTTCTGTTTCCCACACTCATGACCCGTCTCTGTTTCTTTCTTTCTCTCCTCCCTCTCCCTGCTTCTCTCTTCTCTTCTCATCTTCCTTCTTCCCCGCCCCTTGTCTCCCACCTTTCCTGGCCCCTCTCCTTTTCTCCCACCCCTTTCTCCTTCCTCCCTTTCCCCTCTTCCCCTCCTTTTCCTCCTCTCCATATTAATGGTAACAGGTTTCCATGTTGAGAATATTCAGCCTGTCCTGAGGTCCTAAACGGCAAGTCTGCAATAGAGATTCTGGGTTTGGAACATATTTTTAAATTCTGATCTCTACTTGGCTTTCACATTTTGCTTTCTTTTCTAAGGACCTCGTAAAAGTGCATCGGAGCTTAATGCAAGAGATTAATGATTCCATTGTAAATAAAATTGACCAGAACTTGTATCAAGTTTTTATTAACTACAAGGAAAAGTAAGTTTTAAATGTTAAGTTTTGTGGGTCTTAGTTTTCAATGATCGTGGGAGTTAGTAAATAGCTATAGTTAATGTTTATTATAGCTCTACCTGGGCCATAATTAGAACCTGGGACAATTAATCTCAGGGTAGTAGTTTGAGCTCTATATGTGCATTAAAGAAAAAAAAGATTAGCTGGCATGCTGGTATGTGCCTATAATCCCAGCTACTCAGGAGGCTGAGGTGGGAGGATTGCCTAAGCCTAGGAGTTCAAGAGTGTGAGCTATGATCATGGCACTGTGCTCCAGCCTTTCTGGCCTGGGTGGTGGGGCAGAGTGAGACCCTGTCTGTGAACAAAAAGGAAAAAAAAACAAGGAAGATGTGAAGAGGCAGCATAGTGCTCAGACTTTTACAAGGGAGGCTCTCTCAGCCTCCATCCCCACTTTCGTAAATGTCAGGGGCAGATGAGCTGGTACTTAATGCTTCTTCCAACTGTAATATTTTAGGATTTTCTATTTTTAAGTATTTGATTTATAGCTAAAGTCATTTCCCTTCCTAAGTTTGGAAAAAAAAAAAAAAACTCTTGAAGAACTCTGTGATTCGGAGTATCAAGAGATTTTACTTAAAATGTAATTCTCTCTTTTTAAATCAAGCAAGATGGTTTCTAATACCAGCTAACGTGCAGCTAAGCCATTGCTTTGAGTCATCTCTTGGATAGACATTAAAATCTTATTAGTAGTTTTTTCCAGAATTAAGAGAGACAATAAACCAAACTGCCTCTTTGTGAAATGTTTATATCACTATGGAGGTCCCTTTCCTGAAATGGGCTGTAGTATGAGTTATCTCCTATCCAGCACAGTTCAGGGCTCCGATTCCCCTGTTTTCAGATGATGTATGTTCCTTAATTAAAAACTAGCAAGAAGTAGGAGGCTTATTAATGAGTAGAGTCATATGGAATGATTGTAATAAAATTGTGGTAGAAAACAGCCCTTTCCGAGTCTGAGTAAACAGTAAAACAATTTATCTCTAGTAAGAGCCTTTACTGAAATTTTCAGTTTTGTTTTTGAGATACATATATGATTGCTGAAATAACATTAATAGTCATTAGGCCAGTTTATAAAAGGTGTCTGCTGTAAGAATGTACATGGAATTAATCCCATTCAAAGTTAGAAGTAAAAATTAGTCATTGCTGTCCAAGTGAGTCTCATTTTATGAGTACATATATGATGTGTATTAGGAATTTCTACTTCTATTTTGATTATCCTTAACTGTGGTTTTTATAGAGAAGGAGATTCTGACTTTTTTCTTCTCTACTACATTCTGGCTTTATTTATTTATTTATTTATTTATGATGGAGTCTCACTATGTCACCCTCTGTAGAGTGCTGTGGTGTTACAGCTCACAGCAACCTCAAACTCTTAGGCTTAAGTGATTCTCTTGCCTCAGCCTCCCAAGTAGCTGGAACTACAGGCACTGAGCCATTCTTGATTTTTGCAGTGGTTCTCAACCTGTGGGTCACAATCCCTTTGGGGGTTGAATGACCCTTTCACAGGGGTCGCCTAAGACCATCCTGTGTATCAGATATTTACATTATGATTCATTACAGTAGCAAAATTACAGTTATGAAGTAGCAATGAAAATAATCTTATGGTTGGGAGTCACCACAACATGAGGAACTGTATTATGGGGTCGTGGCATTAGGAAGGTTGAGAACCAGGGTGTTACAGGTTCCTGCCTCTGTTTCCCTTTCAGGTTGGTTATTTACGGGCAGTACTGCAGTGGAGTGGAGTTGGCCATCTCTAGCTTAGACTACATTTCTAAGACAAAGGAAGATGTCAAACTGAAATTAGAGGTACCTGTTCATTTTTTATTTATGATATTAAGTAAAATAAACCTAAGAGCAACATTTTCCTCTTCGTGGTTAATGCAATACCGTGTTTCCCCCAAAATAAAACACTGTCTTACATTTATTTTTTTCTTAAGAAGACACACTAGTGCCTTTTTTCAGGGGATATCTCTCTCCATGCCAAAATGGATGGCATGGCTATGCAGTATAACTAGGTTTTATTATCAGGGTAGGGCTTACATTTAACAAATGCATAGAAATCCTGCTAGGGCTTATTTTTGGCATAGGTCTTATATTCGGGGAAACACAGTAGTGCATTTCTCCAGATATTCTCAATATAATCTCATATCAGTTTTATAAAATATTTTAATAGATAGCTCTATCAGATAACAGGGTAGTAATAACAATAGTAAAACCTAATATTTATGGCACTGTGTTTTATCTCACAGGGACCTGATAACTCATATATTAATTATACATAATGAATTTGTTCATCTTATTGATGAGAAAGCTGAAGTTTAGAGAGATTATGAGTAATTTGCCCAGGTAGTAAGAGGTGCTGGACAAGTAAGACATATGCTGGATAATGTATATGTAGATTTAAAATGTTTACTTAGTATAAGACACTTGGGAGCAGAGATATAAGAAGGGCCTGGATATTACTGCGAGAAGGAAAAGTGGACCAACACGAAGCCGAGTGAATAGTATGAGGCGAGCAGCATGTGGCAGGGCTCACGGGGCTGGCTCTGCCCACGGCAGTGAGGGCAGCTTATGGGGTATTCAGCCAAAGAGACAACTGAGAAGAGCCTTGACAGATGCGATTCCATGGAGGGCATTCTGGAGGAACCGCCAAATCTTGACCAGAAAGAGTCAGGAAAGTTTAAGAAATGGCAAGTAGACCAGTGTAAACAGAGCACTTGGTTACAACAGAAAATAAGTCTGGAGATGTGTTAAGTCATGTTTTTTTGTACTCCATATATATATATATATCTGTATGCTGAAATAACATTTATATATATATATATATATAAACATATATAACTAGAGATTTTTTTTTCACAAGAGGAGTTCATACTTCCAAAGAACGTTTGACAAGTGATTGCTATGTGATTTTTTCATCTTAAATGTATTATCTGTGTGTTTGGATTTTCTTAAATTTCAGGTAGAGACACCCAGTGGACTCTTCAGCGACTGTGTGGCTTGTCTGCCTCTTTTCTGTCCCCTTTCTTCCTTTTTGTTCAGTTGAGCAGTGATGTCAGGGGATGGATCGTGGAAAGAGGCACCGATGATTTTGAAATCAGAATTCTTCGTTGTCTCCGCTACCTGGCATGATTTCGTAGCTTATAATTCCCACAAGGGGAAACCAATGCTTAGAAAGCTTGTGTGTTAACAGGTCACCGAGGAACAGTACTAAATCTGTGTCATGGCTGATCTTGTTTCCTCTACTTTGTAGTATCCCTCAGTGTTGTTGACCTTGAGTCTGGACGTAGGTTCAGTTGCCACTAAATAGCATCCACCCAACGTTATCTGTGGCTAAGTGTTCCTGCTGCTTTTTGTTGAAGAGAGCCTCTTAGATATAGACCTGCAAGCTTCCTTGACTCACTGAAATAGGATGATAAAATAAGACTTACAGATCGTACAGCTAATTTCTAATAGAGCAACCATTAAGCCAGTTTTTCTTTTAAATGAAGATATGAAATTGTGGTTCAGGAGAGGAGTGCGTGAGCGTCAGTCATACCTGCAGTATATTCTCAGTCTGGGTGGAGTGTTCGTCTTCCTCCTGTCAGAGTCTCTGTCACAGTCCCGCCCAAGCCGAGACTCAGGGACTCTGAGTACCCAGCTTCTGCCATCGCCATCAGTGTCAGGAAAAGAGAGGACCACGGGCCGAGTGTGAGGGCACAGGGTGAGGTGCTGCTGGGCTGTGCTCTCCTCAGCTTACAATCTGGTGCCTCGGACCACAGGCCTGATTCGGAAGTTTTTAATCAGATACTTACTGTCCCACTTCAATAGGTGCCCAGCTGGAACTGCTGCCACCGGTCCCAGAGTGACGGAGGGGACGTTTCTTACTCTTGGTGTCTCCCTGTCGTCTTTGGGTCTTCTGTTTTGTAGTTATTTTTGGAGAGTTTCCAGAGACAATAAGTTTTCTTTCACAAAACATCTGTATTTAGATTTTTTTTTTCTCATCCTCTCTTCCATTATCTTGAATACAGGAAAGTCCTGGGTGCCCCAAAGATTCGTGCCTCATGGTGGCTTTTGTTCCTCATCTCTTACGTGCTTGGCATTTCCCTTAGCCCCGACCTAGATCCACCAGTTCCCCACGAAGAACATCCGTGACTGTGGGACACTCGTGGTTGCTGTTTGGTCCTTTTAGCAGATCATCCAGCGAGCGTGTGGCCTGCTGAAATCCTAATACATGTCCTGTCTCTGTGCCATGCGCAGATGTTGGGAGAGCATTCTGCAGTGAAGTTGAATGATGCTACTTGAGTGACTATGCCAGAAATTTATGAGAAAAATAACATACATGCACGTTGAAACTTTAATTGTATATCTGAGCTTGGAGGAGGAACAGATTTTTCAAGGCTTAAGGGCTGACAAACCCATGATAATCTAAATTCAATTTTTATTCTTGGGAACTTAGAAATTAGTGAGAGTTTTTATTTTTATTTGATTTTATTTTTATTGTTGGGAGATTCATTGAGGGTACAGAGAGCCAGGTTACACTGATTACATTTGTTTTTGAACCAAGATAACATGGGGGGAAGGGTGATAGAGCCTCTTTATCTTACCCCGTAAGCCCGGCTTATCCTACCCCATTTTATTTTCCTTCTGGTTATAATTGAGTTGAAGCTAAGACAGTGACTGGATGTTTTAGAAGAATGAATTCTACTTGTTACTACTAAGCATTTTATACCTTAGTCTCCAACCCCTGGTTTTAGCTAATGCCAGCAGTGTTGGTTACTTCCTGAACTTAGAACTTTAAGGAATAATTTTTTGCCAAGAATTTTACACTAACTTCTGTAATTTAGTAATTTTAAATGTATAACATTTCTGCTTTTAACACTGTATTGGGATGGCATTAACGTGACGTGTAAGTGGCAACCTCAATTCCAGGCACTTTAAAAGGCAGCTGGGGAGGTAAAGCCCCACTCATTAAAATAATAACAGTTTAACCTCCTGCTTGAGACTTATGATCCAAAACTGTCTACAATCAGTACAAGCTCAAGTCAGTTGAAATAGTTATCATTTTAATGAGCCATAGTAATTGATAAGACATAAGCTAACATGTCAGGAGATCTATAGTTAAACACACTCATTAAATCACGAAGAAGATCATTAGAGTTAATGGTGTTTGCATAATGGTTCCTGATACTATATCATTCAGTGTGCCAGAAAAGCTAAGTGTGGGCAAAGGGGAAACAAATTTGTGAACAAAGAGTCTTTCTTTCTTTCCCTTTTTTTTCAAGAGTATTTTCTTAAGCACAGCTCCTTCTATGAACTGGAAGCGTCCCTGGACGAGGGTATGCCCTCGTGTGGGTTTTTAACATTAGGCTGCTCACTCAAAGTACTGTTTGTAGGGTGCTTTATTTTTCTGAATGACACCACAGGTATACGAGAAATGGTAAAATCACAGAAGTGGCTTGTCCAGAGTCCCAAATTCACACTTCACAGCATTTTCCTCAAAGACCCTAGTTATTATCAAAACAGTGAACAAATGAATACTATTTAAGTAAACTTTTAAGAAAGAATGTGAGATTAAAAAAATAAAATCTGAGTGCTTTAAAAACTTAAAGAGCCCAGCAGTAGATTTATGCTTTACAAGTTTTTGGAGTCAAACATTCTATTTCTTTCAGTTCAATAAGTATTGAAGTATAATAAGTATATGTAATAAGCAAATGCTAGATTCTTAGAGGCATCAAGGACAGATATGTTGGGGAAGGTAATATGAGCCAGACATGGTGGCTCTCACCCATAATCACAGCATTTCAGGAGGCCGAGGTCGGAGGATCATTTTAGTCTAGGAGTTCAAGATCAATCTGGGCAACATAGCTGGACACCCATCTCTAAAAAATAAAAGTGAAAAAGTTAGCTAGGCATGGTGGCAGGAGAATCGATTGAGCCCAGGGGTTCAAGGTTACAGCGTATTATAATTGGATCAATTGTGCTCTAGCTTGGGCAACATAGTGAGACCCTGTCTCTTATTAAACAAAAGAAAAAGTTAGGTACAACAATAATTAAAACACAACCGAAAGACAAAGAGAGAGAAAACAGTGTTGTTTGGAGTTATTTAGTAAAGTCCTAGAAGTAGAGTTATTAAAGAGGATGATGAATTTTGTGGGAGGCTGGACAAAGCCCATGGCGGTTGGAGAGAACTGAATAAACCAAGGCATGAGATTTGTGGCAGGTTTGAGTGGGTGCAGATTCTCCATAAGCCTCCTCGGGGAGATTGGTGAAAGTTATACATGGACAGGAAGTTGAGGAAGACCCTGCAGGGACACAGTTTTGTATTAGAGAAAATAATTTTCATACATGAAATAGTTCTATTAGATTCACATTTGGAGTTAAAATAATACAGGATTTGTTTGGCTTTTGATTGAAGATACTTTCTATTAGTTAAAGAGAAGGATTGTCAAGGAAAACAGCAAAATGTTTATTGTACAATAACAGTTCTGCTTATGGCCTTCGCATCTGTCAAAGTTTGTGACGCCCCTTAGGAAAACTGACAACGTTTTTAAAAAGTTTTCAAAAATCATTTCTTTAGGAATGTTCCAAAAGAGCAAATAATGGGAAGTTTACGCTTCGAGATTTGCTTGTGGTTCCGATGCAACGTGTTTTAAAGTATCACCTTCTCCTCCAGGTATGTGACTTAAAACTACTTGTTGATTGTTCATTTCACAAGCTATTAACGAAGTATGACATATATTATGGATACTCCGTGTTTTGGGCCCTATTCCCATAAGATTTTTGATCGTTTTATAGCTAAATGTGAAATAATAGAACAGCTGGGAATTTTTTCTTCCCTATAGCAAAGATGATCCTGTGTCTTGCTATAAGTTAACATTTTGTGTTTTTCAACTAGGACTGGCTAAAAAAAAAAAGTATATATATAAAAAACATGTATAGCGATACATATATATGTTACATATATAAAATAAGGCATGTCACTTTGACCATGGCTTCTAGAAGTAATAATTTATTAGCATTTCAATGTTGTGATGCATCTGAATTCTGGCAGATTAATCATATCAGACCTTTTGCCTTGTAACAGTAAATTAAAGAGGATTGTGTCACATTCCGTCCTGCTTTCTACTGTACTAAATTATAATAAGACTACATTTCTTTTGAAATGATTCTTGTTATAACCCACAACGCTTATGGTTTCCACGGTTAGTCCTCTAATGAGGGTGGAGAGTCTTATAAATTTAATTTGATAGCTATGCCAGGAGACTCATTAGTTCAGCTCCAAAGAAATGTCTGACTGTATTAGTCTGTCACCTCTGCTGATGCTTGTGAAATGTCGTTTTAAAAAGATCTACTACCTGTATGTGAAATATAATTTTGAGTCTGCTGTGCTTCGTACAGCTTGTATATTAAATTTCTTGAACTGGAGCTGCGAAATTATTAGTCATCTCTATTTTTGTTCTACTGAGAAATCAGAAAAATTCAAACCCTGATTATTCCTTAAAAATGCATTAAAACATTTATGAGACCTAAACTCAGAGCAACTTAATCAAATTGGGTTTTATGAAAAAATAATAAGGAAGACTTAGGCAATCAGTTTCCAAGGCATCTTGGAACTAAAAACATGTCCAAAATAAGATAATAATTTATTTTGTTACTTTAGTGTAGTTAAATATTGATTGAAGAATTTAGAAGGTGTAATTTTTAAGAAATAATCTATTTTCGTTCTTCTGAGGCTTTGCACAGACTTATCAAAGTAGAAAATATGACTATACTTTATGAAAATAAGTGGACTTTCCCCCCTAAGTTCTCTTGGTTTGTTTTGTGTTTCAAATTTAAAGTGTATGTTTAGTTCCAAAATGAGTTTTTAAAATAGGAAAAAGTTTTATTTTGGATATCACACATAGAAAAAACATTTCAGAAATGTTTTTCCATCTCAAAGTAGTATACAATAAAACGTATTTTTTTCTCCTGAAATTTGTTGAACAACTGTGGTTGTAAATTTGGACATTTTCTACTTACTACTATACAGGGGAAATTACTCGATATGCTTTGACTTGAAATCACAGATTCATAAAATAAGCATGTTTTCTAGTGGGGGATTGGAAACTTCAAGGACATTTTACTATTTGTATTTAATAAAGTAAAACAGAAATAGAAGAATAGAATTTTGACAAATTTATTATATTTAATAAATTCCCCATCTGCCCTGTTTACAGCAAGAAACACTAGCAGTATTGGATTCAGTAAAGATTTTTGAGTGTCTTTCTTGTACCAAGCATAATCTTGGACACCTGTGATACGTCTACAATACAGGCACTCTACTGCTGTTTAGAAGGGAGAAATGAAATTTAAACTGTCAAGAATAGCATAAAAGGTGTTGTGAAGAGGTGGGACAAACAAAGGGTGAAATAATTAAACCTCAGGAGGCCGAGGATTTGAGCAGAGGCTTTTGTCATAGGAGGCTTTTCCCAGAGGAGTGATTCTTGAGTTGGGCTGAGCAGAAAGGGTAAGAGTTAGGCAGGTGGATCAGAGAGGAAGAGCTTTCTAAGGAGAAAAAGCATCATTTCTAATGGGATTAGGTATCAGAGCATATTTTGAGAATTAAGATTAATAATATGCATAGAATAGAGTTGGTTTGGGTAGCAATGGAGAGAGAGGAATTAAGAGGTTTGCAGAATTCAGATCACAAGGAGGAACAGAGGGATGGTGGTTTTGTGGACCATCACAGAACTCGACTTAGGGGAGAGGCAGGATCTGATTTGCATTTTACAACCCTAACTCTGACGTTAATACGCTGAGTGGATTATAGTGGGGAGAGGCTGCCAGTCAGACAATCAATCAGATGCTCTTTATAATTACCTGGTTAAATGAGAGAGAACCTGCCCCTGAGTGGTGACAGTGAGGTTGATTTCAAGGGGCAGGATCAACATTAACATCGACAGGACGCAGGGAGAAGGGAGGGAAGAATCTGGGACACCTGTGAGGTTTGGCTTAGTGGAGTGTACTGATGGAAGTGCCATCGTTAAATAGAACATAAGCAGGAACAGGAGTAGGGCTCTGGGTGAAGATGGATTCAGTTTGTGGCGTGGTGGGTCTGAGGAACTTTTTTGAGTTCCTGGGTAGAGCTATTTAGTTGGGTGGGTGAGTCTGGGACTCTGGCGTCGGTTTGGGGTTGAGCACTTACATTTGAGAGTGACTGCCCCATTGAGAATGGTTGCGATAGAATTTGTGGAGTGTGAAAAATAAGTATGAAAGAGTGAAAATTTAGGGCACAGTAACTTTCTAAGAGGAAGCCAGAGAAGACACTCTGAAAGGTTGAGGAACAGGCAGAAATTTAGGGTGGACTAAGAAACAACAGCAATGACAATGAAGAACAGACGCCCCTGATGCCCCTGTAATGGGGGAGAGATGCGTTCAGGAAAATCAAAAGCTCCAGAGAAGCAGATGTGAAAATGAGTAAAATCCATCAATCCCGTGAGCATTTGAGGGGCCTTTCATACCATCTGGGAAGCAGTGCCCATGTCATGGTGGGAGATGGAATTCAGATGCATCTTAGAAAGGGAAACATTTCCAAGTGTCTGTCTCATGTTCTTTTGGTGTCTGGCTGGTCTTTTTAAAGTTTCAAAAGAAATGGAACCTAGTTACATCAGATGGATCGCATTATGGAGAGAAAAATGATAATGGTTTTTTATTTTTGAAAATGTTTCCTTTCTTATGTCTTCATTTTAATTTGATAAAAGTGGTACTGAACTATATCTTCCCACTAGGAACTGGTCAAACATACCACCGACCCCACGGAGAAGGCCAACCTGAAACTGGCTCTGGACGCCATGAAGGTAAGACGTGTGTCTCAGGAGCTCGTTTACATTTTTTAATTCTCACCTAGAAACAAAGACATCTAAACTGCTAATCCATAGATACGGTATGCTAAAATCATATAATACATATTTGTTTTTGATGCGAGAAAGCTGGATCCTTTTTTTTCTTTTTACTGAAATAGACATCCTTGCA
This sequence comes from Otolemur garnettii, assembly GCF_000181295.1. Lineage (NCBI taxonomy): Eukaryota > Metazoa > Chordata > Mammalia > Primates > Galagidae > Otolemur > Otolemur garnettii. The sequence goes on from NW_003852405.1 coordinate 3,459,391, forward strand.
TGGATTTAACGATTCAACAGAAACACATGAAACAGGTGGATAAAAATCACTTTTGTACAAATACGTCAACTTTCTTCACTACCAGGAATGATTTTTTTTTTTTTTTTGAGACAGAGCCTCAAGCTGTCCCCCTGGGTAGAGTGTCGTGGCATTACAGCTCACAGCAACCTCCAACTCCTGGGCTCAAGCGAGTCTCCTGCCTCCGCCTCCCAAGTAGCTGGGACCACAGGCGCCCGCCACAACGCCCGGCTATTTTTTGGTTGCAGCCGTCATTGTTGTTTGGCGGGTCCGGGCTGGGGATTCGAACCCACCACCTTAGGTGTACGTGGCTGGCGCCTTAGCCGGTTGAGCTATAGGCGCCGAGCCCAGGAATGATTTAAAAATCATCTTGAAAGTGATTTCAAATTGCACACGAACTTTATGGAGACCCTGTGTAACGTTTTTGTCTCATATTCTTCTCATGATTGCTAGTAGAAGACTGTTAGTTTGGATAAGCGATAGGCCAGCTGGTGACTTCAGCGCCCCAGGGTGACTTATTCCTCGGATGAGGGTGTCTGCCAGGTTTGCCCTTCAGGAAGCTCTGCACCAACAAAAGTGGATTTCACTTTGTGCTTCTGTTTTCAGGCAAATCCGAAAATGCAGAAGTACAAATAGGTAAAAGCAGACGTTTCAAACGTATTGGAGGAATGTGTGGAAAGCTCAGTATCTACATGATGTTGAATCAAAGTGATTTCAGAAGACATTACATGTATTTGCCCATAACTTAAAACCTGAAAATATTTGTTCTTAAACATGGCCGTGCGACCTTGCTCAGGGCAATGGAGAGTTACTTACCTTTGTCCTTGTGCCAATTTCCATGTTAGCTTGGCTGTTTAGCTGATTTTAGTACCCCTGTCGGGAAACATCACACAGTTATTATTACAGAAAAGTCCTGCCAAGATTCCATCTTGTAAAAGAAGTTGTTTGTGGATACAGCCTATGAAAATCAGACTTCCCTGCAGAACAGAGTTAGGGACGGGTCTCTGCAGAGTTCTGTTCCTCCGGTTGCAGATGATTTTAAGAGGGTGGAGAAAAAAAGAAAGAACTCAGAAAACAGGAGAATCTGGAGCACATGTAATAAAAATAGCTAGTTACAGTATGGAGAGATTAGCTAATGTTTCCTCAAATACGAGAAGAGATGTTTTAAAATAGGGGAAGGCACATGGAGCGACATGGCCAGCGTTTTCTTATTCACTTTAATTCATGAATTAAATTTAGTTCTGTGCTATTTAGCTCCTCGCCGCTCCTTTATTTCTCCTTTACAATCGAACCATCTTCCTTGATTGAGTGAATGCTCTTAGGTACCAAGAAGCCGTTAACCGATGGCAGAAAGCAGCCTTCCTGGATTCCTTGTCTCACTTTTAGCTCCTTTTCTGCCCCCCGCTAATCTTTAATTATTGCCCTCATTCTAACCTGTGCAAAAATATAATTGCCTCAAGGTCAGTTATTAACGTGCTTGGAACTTAAATGCTTCTGACCCACTTTCCTTTCCGTTGCTCTGCTCGGTGGTGTATTTTGTCTTGTTTTTGAGGCAACAGCGTCCTCGCTCTTCTCGGGGGTGTGGGGAACACTTCAGTCCTCCCAGCTGTACTCCAGACAGTTCTCAATTGCCTTTGAGACGCAGCTTTGATTGACTGGATGTTCATTTTATTGTCATGGAAAAGTTGTGGTGGTTCCTTTCACCACTAATGGACTTAATGATGTGTTTTCTTTCAGAGAAGTTTGCCTCTCCAATCTCAGCGCGCCTTCTTTTTGTCCCCTTCTCTTTCTTCTCTAGGACTTGGCACAGTATGTGAATGAAGTGAAAAGGGATAATGAGACACTTCGTGAAATTAAACAGTTTCAGCTATCTATAGAAAATTTGGTATGTAATTATCCTTCCCTCCCACTTCCCCTCACCCCTAAATCGAAGGACATTCTAGGAGTTACTGAAGACAAGTTAGTTTACCTTCAAGTTTCTGTTGTTCGGCTCAGTGCCTGTGGCTCAAGCAGCTAGGGCGTCAGCCACATACACCTAAGGTGGCGGGTTCGAATCCAGCCCTGGCCCGCCAAACAACAATGATGGCTGCAACCAAAAAATGGCCAGACATTGTGGCAGGCGCCTGTAGTCCCAGCTATTTGGGAGGCTGAGGCAGGGGACTCGCTTGAGCCCAGGAGTTGGAGGTTGCTATGAGCTGTGATGCCATGGCACTTTACCCAGGGGGATAGCTTGAGGCTCCGCCTGAAAAAAAAAAAAAGTTTCTGTCGTTCGAGCCCTTCCACCCCCATTCCTCTGTTTGGCAGCATCTGCACAGATGTTTGGTGGCCAGTGACTGGCCACTGTCCAGGGACTTTATACCATCACTGTGGTTCTCAACTTTGTCACCCTCTGCCTCTTCTCCTGGCAATCTGAATATCAAACATGGGAGGCCATTTTTCCCCTTTTCTTTCCCTCTCTGCCATATGTACTCATGGCTGATTCCTGTTCACTTGTTAATTTTACGAATATTTATCGAGTAACAGCTATGCACCAGGCACTCTGCTTGGGGTTGGGACCGTAACTATGAACAAGATGGTCTCATAGTTAGAAGACAGTGGGAAAAAAAGTGTTTAAAAATGCCATATTGAGATTAGTGCTAAGAACTAGATGTTTTAAGGGAGGATAATCATAGGCGTTCTAGTTCAGATAAGATGGTTAGAAAAAGTTCTTTTGAGTCATTTGAAGGAGGATGTGAATGATAAGAAGTCAGCTGTACAAAGATCTGGAGAGAGAGAGGGCAAGCCAGACGGAAGCCATAGCAAGTGAAATGCCCAGAGATGGGCAAGTGCCAGGGCGTATCATAGTCTGAGTGACATTTCAGTAGGACCCTATAAGCAGACACACTAGTCAGGAGCTTTGGCAGTGGTTTCCAGAGAAGATGGAGACCTGGGTTAGCCTCTGGGCAGTGCAAATTGAAATGAATGAATTTAAGATCCATTTTTAGTAGAGCAATTTATTTCATTGCTGCTTTCTGTGAAACATCATGAGTCTTTTTCACTCTTTTCACACATACAGCCATGTCCCCAATTCAAGACACCATTCCTGCCACCTTCCCGGTCAAGGCAGAGTCACATCATCTGCTCATATAGTTACAGTTCCAGACTATAGATTTCCCAGTATACTCTCTTCCCCAAATGAGTTAAGATGTTCTGTTGTCTTCAAGGTTCCCCACCACAATCTGTCAGGCCGTCAATGATCTGGACTTACACTATTTTTCTGAGTTCATCTAGCTAATAACTGCCCACGTGCTTGGCATTGAGGATATGTCACTGTATTATCAGGTCTCTGATTTGTCGTAGATTTTTATAGTTCTGCCTTTGATCATAATCTTCTCAGAGCCTAGAATGTCTTTTCCCATTATTACCTATCACATTTCTTCAAGGTCCAACTAAAATAAATCCCTTTTTCTCATCTCCCATCATTCTTTCCCTTGGGAATGCCATAGCCAGTGCCTGGATGGCTGTGTAGCATTTAAAACAAATTGTGGCTAACTAACATGACATTTACTAATTTCATCATTTTTTAATGTATAGTTTTGTGACATTAAATATATTCACAGCTCTTTGGACCATCCCCATTGTCCATCTCTAAAACTCTTCATTTTGCAAAGCAGTCTATACTCATTGAACACAAACCCTCTCTCCCTTCTAACCCCGGCCATCTACCATTCTACTTGATGTCTCCGTGAACTTGACTCCTCTGGGTACCTTGTATGAGTAGAATCACACAGTTTTTTGTCCTTTTGTCGCTTCTTGCAGTTAGCATGATGTTTTCAAGGTTCCTCTATTTTGTATTACATGTCAGAACTTCTTTGTTTTTTTAAATTTCTGTTCATCTAAGGTTCACTAATACAGCACTGTGTGTGTGTACTTCACATTTTCTTCATTCATTGGTGAACATTTGGGTTGCTTCCCTCTTTTGGTGATCATGAACGATATGACTCTAACCATGGGGCACCAATGTCCCCTTGAGTGCCTGCTTTCACTTCTGTTGGTTCACATGCCCAGAAGTGGAGTTTCTGGGCTGGATGGTAATTCTATGTTTAATTTTTTGAGGAACCAGTATACAATTTTCCACAATAACTGTGCCATTTATTATTGCCTACTGGCAATGCAAAAGGGTTCCAATTTCTTCATCTCCTCACCAACACTTGTTATTTTGTTGTTTTTTATAATAGCCATCCTAGTGGTTGTGAAGTGATACCTCATTGTGGTTTCGATTGGCACTTCCTCAATGATTAATGATGTTGAACAAGTTTTTCGTCTGTTCATTGGCCATCTGCATGGCATTGGAGAGTAGTCTGTCTATTCAAGTGCTTTGCCCATTTTTTAATCAAGTTGTCTGTTTTTTGTCGTTGAGTTGTAGGATTTCTCTCTATATGTCCTGGATATGATTCTCTTATCAGATACTTTCTTTTGGAGGTGGCCTTGGCACCCTGTTGAAAGTGTCCTGGATGTTTTTAATCTTGATGAAGTGTATCACTTGTTGCCTGTGCTTTCGGTCTTGTATGTAGAAAATCATTGCTAAATCCAATATCCTAAAAATTATCTCCTGTTTTTTCCTAAGAGTTTTATACTCTTAGCTCTTACATGTAGGTCTTTGATGCATTTTGAGTTAATCTTTGTATAGGGTGTAAGGTAAGGGTTACACTTCATTCTTTTGCACATGGGTATCCAGTTTTCTGGTATCATTTGTTGAAAAGCTGTCCTTCTCCCACTGAATGGCCTTAGCAGTCTTGTTGAAGGTCGTTTGCCCATATATGTGAGAACTTATTTCTGGACTCTTTCCTATTCTGTGGGTCTAAATACCTGTGTTTATGTCAGTGCCATGCTGCTTTGTTTATTGTTAACTTTGTAAAGAGTTTTATAATCACACGGGAAATGTGAGACCTCATCTTTATCCTTTTTCACGATTGTTTTGTCTATTTAGGATCCGTTGAGATTCCATATGAATTTTAGAATGGAGTTTTATATTTTTGCACAAAAACGCTGGGAACATTTATTTTTATACTTTCTTATTATAGTGTTAATCACACATGTATGTCCTTTATTAGAAAGGAATTTCTGGATGTTAGTGATAATTTTCAGTCCCTTTTTCTCTGATGATGTACAGTAAATGCTCATAAATCCTTTAAAAAATTGATTGCCCCTGGGGAAATATATATTTTTTTTATTGTTGGAGATTCATTGAGGGTACAAAGAACCAGGTTGCACTGATTGCATTTGTTAGATAAACTCCCTCTTATAATTGTGTCCCGCTCCCAACAGGTGTGCCACACACCATGACCCCCTAACCCCCTCCTTCCATCCCTCTTCCCACTCTGTCACTCCCCCCCACGTACTAGGTCATCAGTTGTCCTAGCTCATTATTTTTAATTATTAGAACATTCCTGACTCTGTAGACCAAATAAAGCCCTGCCTCCTAGACTCCTCCTTCATGGAAATTGAGCATTTGTAAATACGGTAGAACCTCCATAGTTGGCCACCTCCCTACATTGACCACCTCCTTAAGTTGATCTTATTTTCATAGACCAGACATACACCTCATGTACATATCTGTACAGCAAGCCTAGTTCCTTATGTAATCACCTTCGTATGTTAACCCGTTTGATACAGTCCTATGATGGTGAACTCACAGAAGTTCTACTCTATAGTCATCTGTGGGTATCTGTTTCCCCACTCACATTCCATGAGGGCAGGTCTGTATCATTTCCCTACGCCTATAACAGTGGCTGATGTACAGTAGGTAGATGTTCAACAATTATTTGTTGCTGGCACTTTCTTGTGATTTCGATTCTTTCAGGTAATTCTCTCTCTTCGTGGCTAACTGTCCTTTCAAGATTATAGGTAAATTAATTCACATTCTCGACATACCACTTGGGATGACAAAGGACAGACTGTGTTTGAAAGTGTATCGTGTAGACATGAGTTTTTCCGAGTAAGCATGCTGGAAAAAATGTAGAAGTGATAAATTTTGTAGAGTGGTAAGACAGTTGTCTTGAGAAAATATCTATGCTAATATTTATTTCTATCTTTTATGTGATTAGGAAAAACTCAGACGTGTGTATTTTGTATTTTAGAACCAACCAGTTTTGCTTTTTGGACGACCTCAGGGAGATGGTGAAATTCGAATAACTACTTTAGACAAGCACACAAAACAAGAAAGGTGAGTGTTGAACAGCAGCATTGATTTTCAGAATGAGCAATTCGTATCTGAAGATTGAAAAAAACCTCTAAACAACTCCTCTAGGGTGAGGGAGGGGAAAAATGAAAGACAAGACACACCAACCCATAATCTCTAATATTTTCACATTGTATATCAAATCAGGACACCGTACCCCATAAATACATCAGTGTACACAGTTATGATTCAATAAAGAAAAAAATAGAAATGTCTTCAAAATTGTTAATATAGGCTCAGTGCCTGTAGCTCACGAAGCTAAGGCACCAACCACATACATCAGAGCTGGTGGGTTCTAATCCAGCCCGGGCCTGCCAAGCAACAATGACAACTACAACCAATAAAATAGTGGGGTATTGTGGGTGCCTATAGTCCCAGCTACTTGGGAAGCTGAGGCAAGAGAATCACTTAAGCCCAGGAGTTGGAGGTTGCTGTGAGCTGTGACACCATGACACTTCACCTAGGGCAACAGCTTTACCTACAGCAACAGCTTGAGGGTCTGTCTCAAAAAAACCCCCAAATTGTCAACATATGTTTTTGGCTGGGTTTACTGGTCAGACTGGTGAGATAGTTTTAAATTTGCCTCTGATGGATTGTTTTAAGGTCATAAACCTGTAAACCCAGCCTAAAACAACCTTTGTTTATATAATTTTTGGTAAATAAGATTAATTTTGTATCGTTAATTTAATAAACTTTATCTGTTATCTTCTGAAAAAAATAAAATTTTCCAATATAGGTATCTTAGGAAGTCCCCTCTCTGTTCTGGCATCTGTGAATCTGTTTAAGTGCTTAAGAAGTCAGTAGCAAATATACCCAATCAGCTAGAGTGAAAAGTGTCCATTAAAGAGAAAAGAGAAATAGACAACTACCATAAAAACATAATTATTTTTAAGAATATATTTTAAAATAACTAAAAATAATGGAAATATTTCCTAAGAAAAGAATACTAAATAAGGATCACGTACCAATAGGTCTTGAAGGAAATTGCTAAGTGGAATCTTTGAAGGTTGGTAGACTTAGCCTGGAGTCCTGAATGACGTGTATGGAGGGTACCAAAAAAAGTATACACATTTTAAGAAAGTTTGACTTCTGAAATTACAAGAGATTAGAAGATAGAATTTGTTATACCCGATAACAAATGTTATTGATATACAAGTAGATCATTACAATTTTAATACATTTTTTTCCCCTAAAATGTATGTGCTTTCATTTTTTGGCGTACTCCGTACATGTGCTTGTCAAACTGATGCTTTTGTGGTTTATACCATTTTTTGGAGCCTTTGGAGAGGAGAAAGTCAGCCAGCAGAGGGCAGCATTGGCTCTTGGCTTCTGCACGGATGCTCTGGCTCCACAGGTGGCTCAACAACATAGCCTTGAAACCACTCTGGGAAAAATAGTGCATGTATCTTTATCATTGTGGAAAAAAAAAAAACAAAAAAAAACATAGTGCGTTTTAATCATTGAGAGTTTACAAAAATGTACAAGTATACAAGCTTTGGTATTGTAGAATAGGGTTATAAGGTTTATTTTCTCCCCCCAAATTACTTTGTTCTTAATAAGAAAAAAGACATGTTAACATGGAAATTTCACCATAACTTTTCTAGATGACATTTTGCTCACGCACTGTTCTATTTAGGTTTCGGGTGGTCCCTTAAACCATGAGGCATAGCACAGAGAGTAACAGCAGAGGTTCCAACAACCAGACTTGTTTGTGCATCTCCCCTGCGCCTCCCTAGCAGTGTAACCTTGAACCAATTGATCAGCTTTTCCAAGTCTCAGTTTCCTCCCCAGGAAAATGAAGTTGGTAATAGGTATCTATCCAGCAGCTGCTTCTAGGGCTTTAAACTGAGTCATATTTCTGAAAGTGACAACACTTCTCAAGGAATTCTGGCTGATGCCTTGTAACTTCAGTAGAAATTGGCTGTATTGCCGTCATTAATATTATTCTGTAATTCAGCTTTTAAACTAAAGGGGAAGGTCACTGCTCATAGACAGGCTGTATGGTTTGTCTCAATGAGTCCTTCTGCAACTCCGCAGCCTGTGCATTGTTTTTATTATGATTTTGTCATTTTAAGACGAGGAGACTGAGGTACAGGGAAGATGTTTACCTGGTAAAGGGTGGTACTAAGATACAAACTGCCCTTACAATGTCAGATTCCTCATTCTCCTAACTATGCGACACTGCCTGTTGTCCTTAATGCAAAGGAAACCCATTTGGTTGGTTTAATTAAATCTTACCAGGAAAGAAATTAATGCTTATGCTTCTAAAGCATTTAAAATCAATCTCTCTCTCTCTCTTTCACAGGCATATCTTCTTGTTTGATTTGGCTGTGATTGTATGTAAAAGGAAAGGGGATAACTATGAGATGAAGGAAATAATAGATCTTCAGCAGTACAAGATAGCCAACAATCCCACAACTGATAAAGAAAATAAAAAGGTGACTTCTTGGAACTCTAATTTACCGATGACTTTGAATCTTCAGGAAACGTGTGCTAACACACTCATGTGAGAGATGGCTTACTCATCAGGTGTTTCTGTTTCTAGAGATTAAGTGCACGTCTTTGTAAGAAATCACTGCCCAGTGCCCCAGACCTGATCTGATCATTCTGATGCCTTAGTGATCAAGATAGTCAGATGCATTGGGCACAGAAATTGTTAGGGATTTGAGGTTTGCTACAGTAATAAGCTTCCACGTTCAGTTTGTACACTGACAATGTTTGGAAAGGCTTTTGGACAGTTACAGTGGTGGGGTTGCATTTGGAATCCTGATGTTACTAATGAATGACACACACTAACGTAAAGAATGTTCATTCCAACAGTGGTCTTACGGCTTCTACCTCATCCACACCCAAGGACAGAATGGGTTAGAGTTTTATTGCAAAACAAAAGATTTAAAGAAAAAATGGCTGGAACAGTTTGAAATGGCTTTGTGAGTATTTGTACTTTTCAAAGTGCTTTTTCCCCCCTACTACTTAAATCACTTATGAATAATGAACAACAAATAAATGTACTCTAATGCTTGTACAATATGCATACGGGCCGGGGAAACACTTTGCTCTGAGCATGAGTGCTACTAGGCTGTCGGCTCCATAACTTCGGTCTCGGAGGAGTCCTCTTAGAGAAATTTAGGTGAATTTCTTCAAAAAGAAGAAAGAGGGAGCTCTAGTCTTCTGGTTGACTTTCTTCTCACAGGAATATTTTAGTTCTTTAGCTTTCTTTCAGTGGCCAGAGAAAATATTCATATTCTAATGATAAATTTTTTAATGTGATTACTGTTTTTAAATATATGTCTTTAAATAGAAATACCCCTCCTCCCAACACCTACACACGGGGATAGACACAGACTACACATACTATATACATTTAACTTATTTTTCACAGAATGAATGATTTCTTTGCTCTGTTTTTAACTCATTTGTTTGAAGCCTGGCTAAAATGCTTGATACATTATACTCAAGGAATGCTGTGAGGGCCTGATTTCTTTCCCTGTTCTTTTATTAAAGAGAAAACTCAACAAAGAGGTGGAAAATAAATCAGAGCTGTTTCAAAGGGAATGGCATACAGAGATGGAATTATCCAAGAACAGGTCATTATAGGAATTTCTTTTTAGTTTTTATGTGGACAGATTAAAAGGTGCACAATGACCCTTCTTTTAGAAACGTATAGGTTACCCTGAAATATTTGGCCAAAGGTGAAATTAAGTGAAACCACTTTTGTGATTTCTTATATTTGTGTTCTAGCATCATTTGTCATTTGTTGAAAAAAATCTTATCAGTTTATTTTACTTTGTTTTAAGAAATGCTTGTTTTTTTTTTTTTTTTTGAGACTCACTATGTCATCCTCTGTAGAGTGCTGTACCATTACAGCTCACAGCAACCTCAAACTCTTGGGCTTAAATGATTCTCTTGCCTCAGCCTCCCAAGTAGCTGGGACTACAGGCGCCCACCACAGTGCCTGGCTTTTTTTAGTTGCAGTTGTCATTGTTGTTTAGCTGGTCCAGGCTGGATTTGAACCCGCCAGCCTTGGTGTATGTGACTGGCACCATAACCACTGTGCTACAGGCGCCGAGCCTAGAATGGTTTATTGTGGTTCTAAATAGAAGAAAATACAGATTCTTTTATTTAATATTTTGAGAGACAGGATTGTATAGGCAAAGTATTTTTAAGCTTGCAGACCATTGTGGTTCAACTGTTGTCACCGTTGTGAACTGGCTGCGCAGTCCTCAGTTTGCTCATGCATAAAATAGGGAGAATATTTTGTAAAGTTCCAGATAATGTGTCAGCAGGATGCTAGCCCAGTAGTACAGTAGCAATCATACGGTGTCAAGCAATGGGTGATGTTTACTGTCATTGCTATGGCTAATATTGTTTGGTATTTAGAATCCTGGTGCACTTACAGGTGCTTATGAAGCCAGAGAACAACTTCCTGTATACTATTATAGTTCTCATAATTTATTGATTATAATAAACAAGAGGTAAGCAATTTAGTGCGTTAATACAGTGGCTATCCTACAGGGACCCACTTGGTTTGGGGCACAAGTGATGACGTTGGTGACCTCTGCTCCAAGTCTGATTAATAGTGAGTTATCAGAAACCTAGGGTTTTCGTGAGACGTTAGGGGTGAGCTGGTGGAATTGATGGATAGGATGCTTGGGTCAGTGATAATGTGCAGAGGCAGAGCTGATCTGCTTCAGCCTCTGCTCTCGTGGGAAGGATGCCCGGCTAGTATTTTCTGATAGATCCTGGCTGGCTATATAATCCTTAGATGAGTGAAGGAATTTCTGCAGAGGAAGAGAGCTGCATTTCTTGTCCCACAGCAGTCAGGCTCCGTGGACTGGATGACAGACGTATTGGTGACTATTTTTTCCAGTTGCCATCATGTAATAAAAGACAACTAAGAAATGACAGTGTGTGAAATACAGCAGCCCTGGTGTATGTCCCTAGAAGGGCTTCTCCTCTGCATCCTTAGCGTTAACACGGGTGTCCTAAGGTCTTCTAGAGCCCTCTGTAGCTTCAGTGAATTCTGAAAAGGAAAGGGAGGCGCTGGTGGGAGGGTGGTGGGAGTTCAGAGGAGCTGGTATTTTTAGGATTGATGAAATGCTTTCCAGCTCTATTTACAGAAGATGACCTGCTGTTCGTAAGATGACTGGATCATTTTTATGTAAAATAACTGCAAATCACCTTTAAGACTCTTCCCCTACTGCTCCTAATTTAGAACGTTAAGAAAGACCATAGGAAAGCGTGGATACCAGTAAACAAGTAGCCAGTAAACACAGATCATCTCCCCGGAGGTGACCTGAGTCTCAGCCTCTGTCTTTCCTAAGCCCACCCTCGTCCATGCTCCACAGTCGTGTTCTCTGACCGTCTTTGGCCATGACCACTTCCAGCCTTTAAAATATGCAGTGAACCACTCAGAACTTGGCAAGCATCTGTAGGAAAGGCGGAACAAAGAGGAAGGCAGCAGTGACCCACTTGGATAGAACAGGAAGACGATTTTTGTTTTTCTCTTTTCCTGTGAGAAGTGGCAGGACTGATTGCTCCTGTGGTTGTTGGAACAATTATTGAGCCCAAGAATGTTCATATGCTGTAGTCCTGGGGACCATACTCTTAAGAATATGTTTAAATCTTTCAGAGGCTGATTGATATGCATTGCTTACTTTTATTTATTCCAAGAGGGCTTTCTGTCACTAACTGTCTCTCACAATTTCCTTTAGTCATCTGTGAAGTAGGACGGCAAACGTTTTTATTGGGTTAAGCGGGCTTTCATAATGACGCTGGGAAAATGTGGCTGTGAGTGCCTATAGGAATGTTAAAACGTTGTTATGAAGCTTTGGCTATGTTTGCCTTAAATCCATTCTACCCATTGTGCTTTTATGAATTTTTCTGTTAGATTTAAATTAATAAATCTTGTCATACCCATTTTATACCTCGGGACACTAGCAGTTACAAGAGCATTTCAGCAAATTCAAGTTTAGTTTGATGCTGTATCGTTTACAGTAGAGTCGAAGATCTCAGTTCCCAAGATCTTTTTGATCTATGAGCATGCTAAAATCAGCAACTAGACTCACACCTTCTTACCTAAAACTGCAGTCAGGGTTATTCTCTTTGTTTTCACTTTTTGTCCCACTGTTTTTAAGACCTAGGGATCAGTTTCTTTAAGTGTCCCAGGAATAAGTCACAACTGAGTACTATATAAAAGAAGTTAAAATAATAGAATAAAGAGGGTTTTGAAAAGGAGAGTTAGGAAGAAAAGGTAAAATAGGAGGTGAAAAAAGGCATCACACGTGATAGAAATTGATAGATTGAGGCTCGGCGCTCGTAGCATAGTGGGTACGGTGCCAGCCATATAAACTGAGGATGGCACGTTTGAACCCAGCTTGGGCCAGCTAAACAACCACAATAAAAAAAATAGCTGGGCATTGTCATAGGTGCCTGTAGTCCCAGCTACCTGGGAGACTAAGGCAAGAGAATCGCTTAAGCCCAAGAGTTTGAGGTTGCTGTGAGCTGTGAAGCATGGCACTCTACCCAGGGTGACATAATGAGACTATCTCCCCCCCCCCACCCCAAAAAAGAAAGAAATTAATAGATTTAGAATCAGCCTCAATAGTGTTATGTATTGAAGGGCAGTGAAAGGTCCTCTTGGCCTAGGGTTTCTTCTGACCAACCCAACCCAATTCCTAAAATTTTAACAATTCACATTTATGCCCTTGAATGTAGAAAGCCCTTTTGGAGATGTGTGTGCCGTTATTACTCTAACTATCTAAGATTTCTTAACTGGGCAGTAGATGCCAGACTGAGAGCTATATGGATGTGCAGGTACTTTACCAAAGGAAAAGTAGAAGAGGGGTCAATCATGTCTGCTAGAATATTAGCCCAGTATATTTATATGTTAAACACTAGGCTAATGGTAGTGTGGAGAAGAGAGGGAGAATGGGGATAGGGAGTCTGGAGCTTACACTGGTTACCCAGAGGCAGCCCCTGAGCTTTGCGCCTCCCAGGATGAGAGCCCCGAAAGGAGCTGCCCAGGTGGGATGGGGCAGGGAGTGGGAATTTCGTCGATAAGCTCCACAAATCACATTTAATCTGAGGCACAGTGTTTCTTTCTAATTTATTCCCCATCCACTTCCAGAAGGAATTTGAAATCACTCACAATAAAAAGCACACGTGCTGCAGAATTAAAAAGAAAAATTTAAATAATCAGAGGTCAAAGAGAACAGTGTTTCCAAGTATTTGCTTCAAACTCAGGCTCCGGCACATGAGAACATTCTCTTAAAATGTACTTTCTGTAGTTTGTGTAATGAAGACAATAAGCCCATTCTTCACATTTCAAATACAAAATTATTTTGTCAAATATAATTTGTTTTAATCTAAAGATACTACTCAGATACTCTGAATACCAGAGAGATAATTGCCAGAGGAAATTTCATTCATTCTGCAAATATTTATTGAACACTTGCCTTGTTGCCAGACACCATTGGAAGCCCTGGGCGTGTAACAATGAGGGAGCTCTTGCAACTGAATTTAAATATTATCATTCCTAAATGGAGTAATGTTCAGTTAGCATATAATGGATGACATTTTAGGATTGAACTCTTGAGAGTTCTATCCAAGTCTTGATATCTCTCCAACCCCATTTACTCAAGGATCAATAGATGGAGGCCTGAGAATTGCTCTTGACACAGCCCTGTACCTTCCGTATGTAATCAGTCTTTCCCCTGTCTCTGCAGATTAGATCTGACCTCGTGCCTCTATCTCCATTGCCACCCCTTGGTTTAAGCCTTCTGCATGTCTAACTAGCTTCTTATTCCCTGCTTCCTCTCAACCAGTTCATTCTTCATGAAATTATCAGAGTGATCTGATTGTGTTCTGGCCTACTTATAATTATAACCCATTGTGGGCTATTTATTATACTTGGTATAATATCAAAGCTCTTACCAGGATGGAAAAAGGCCCTACGTGATTTTATCCCACCCGTCTTTCCAGCCACATCAGTTTTCCCGGAGCTTGTTTTGCTCTAGTTAGATTGTGTATTTCAGTTCTGGGAGAATGCCCAGGCCACAGCGTTCACACACGGCTTCCCCTGCCTGGGATAGCCTCTTCTCCTATTGTTTGCATAACTGGTTCCGTACAAATAGGCCTTCACTTTGCATGTTACTTTGTAAGGTAGGTCCCTCCTGCGCCTGTGCTAAATGAGCAATCCCGTATCCCCATTGTTCTTTCACTACCATAATTGTATCTCCAGATAAAAGTTATTCAGGCATAGGGTTACAGCCCTCCTTCCATCCAGCAATTCCTCTGATAGAAGATATCACTTTACTTATCTCGTCAGTTTTACCTCTCTTTTCTTCTACAGAGTATGGGATGGGCGTGGTTGCTCACGCATGGAATCCTAGCACTTTGGGAGGCCAAGTGGGAGGATCACTTGAGGCTAAGAGTTCGAGACCAGTGGAAACAAGAACAAGACCCCTGTCTCTAACAAAAATAGAACACTTAGCTGGGTGTTGTGGCAGGTGCTTGTAATCTCAGGTCCTTGGGAGGCTGAAGCAGGAAGATTACTTGAGACCAGGCATTTGAGGCTGCAGTGAGCTAGGCTGATGCCACTGCGCTCTAGCCCACATAGTAGAGTTAGATCCTGTTTCAAAAAAGAATAAGGATTCCTTCTTGCTTATTATAAAAGAAACAAAACTGAACTATATTGTTGGAACTTCAACAATATAGGGGAGAGACTTCATGGAACTTCTGTACCATGGGAGAAAAGAAAAAAAAAAAAGCCTCCCAGGTCTGGGGATGGAGAGACCGTTTTGGGTTTTGGTTGTGTGTGGTGTGGCTCATGCCTGTAATCCCAGCACTTTGGGAGGCTAGGGTAGGAGGATCACTTGAGGCCAAAAGTTTAAGAGCAGCCTGAGCAACATAGGAAGATTTTGTCTCTAAAAACATAAAATACAAGTTTTGGGTTTGGATGTGAGTGAGGCTCTGGATTAGCTGTGGAGTGTGAGAGATTTGGGAAGGGGAATAAGGCCTTTAGAGAAACGTATTTTTGGACTCGGAATTGCATTTATCCTTCATGTTTTTTGAAATGCTAAGTAAAGAATGAACTTACTTTTTGGATGTTTTGGTTGCTTTGTGTGTACCTTTAATGCTTTAAGGCGGGATTGCCTGGGCCCTTGGGTGAATGGGGTTCCCATTGGATCTGTTTATTGGTTTAATGTCTGTTTCTTCCACTGGACTGTGAATGCAGTGAGGGCAGGGATCACGTTGAGATTGTTTACATGCACAATCTGTCCTAGCACACTACGTGGTTCATAGTGAACAATCTTATTTTATTCTCCAAGTTTGACAACCAAGACAAGAGAAGAAAAAAGCCTTGATGAGTTTTAGAATTCCTGTTGTCAGACAAACCATCAGAACAGCCCTGGGTGGGGAGAGTCTCTTTCTGGTCTGATAAGATCATATGATGGGATCCACACTGTGGCTCCTAGGTAGGAGGCGTTGAAAAACATACTGACATTGTTAGATTTTTTCATTTTATTGACAAGACTGTGGGGAACCTGTGGCCTTTTGACTGAATCTGAACAAATCCTTTTATTAAAAGGAGAGCAGCAGAGAAAGATGAAGCTTTTCTTGCCTCCTTTGGTGCTCAAGAAAGAACCGTCTTGAAATCGGATGGCTGTAGGTTCCCCACCTGATTATCCTGCAACTATGAGATTGCAAATTTTCTAAAGCATTTCTGCAGCCCCCGAAGCTGGTGCTAGTGCTTGTAGATATGTTTCTTTCTGGCACTCTGACATGATGCTTGGATAAGACTTAGGGAACCAGGAAGGATGGGTGGGGTGATTTCCATATTGCGTAGCCTGTCTTCTAAGTAGCATTAATCTCATTCATATGTATGTTAAAACTGCAGAAAAAATATGCAACTCATATGCTATTTGGGGCTTCCTTTCCTCTTAGAGATGTAGGCACAGCTGGGCCCAAATTCCAGTTTTGGGGTCTGTGATGCTCTGAGCCTACTTCCTTTCTCATACTGTCCACATCTCGGATTCCTTATGTCTTCTTGATTTCTTTTTTTACCTGTCAGATCCAGATGAAAGGTTCCCCTCCCTTACCAGTTTCCACCCCCAAATCCAGTTGTGGTCTGTGTTTCTCAATGGTGATGAGTGTCACGGGGGACTTATGTCTTGCACCTGCTCCTCCTGTTGTTCCCTGGTCCTTGACGCCCTCAGCAGCACCCCGAGCGTGCCCCTCCCCACCGTGTGCTGCTCCCTGTAGTGGACCAGTGCAGCTGACCCAACCCCTTCCCTTATGGCAATCAAGGCCAGAGAGAATACCTCCCTGTGCATCCTGGGATTCAGAGGAATAAAACTGTGTCATGTTATACATCAGTTCTAAAATTAAGCTCTCTGGTAAGTGTTTCAAGAGAAGATGGCCTTTGTTGTTAATTTTGGAAAGACCCACGTTTATATGGATTAAGTTTGGCAGCAAATTTAAACAACTGATTTGGCCTAGATTTCAGCCCAGATGGAGATACCTCTGTGAAGCTAAGTCACAGAATTCTGTAGCAGACTCAAGCCACATCTGCTGCTACTACCCTGAGTGCTACTGATTCTCTCTGTCCTCTCCCTGCCCCTCATCATCCTCTTTTGTTTCATCAGGAGGTCTGTTTGGAACTTCTCCAGTGTATAAGTAGTATCTGTTGAGACAACAAATTCCATCTCTTAGAACAAGGGCCAGCAGACTTTTTTGTTGAGGGTCCAGAGAGTAAATATTTTAGGCTCTGTGGGCCATACAGCATCTCGATACTCAGTTTGGTCATAGTTGAGTTCTGACGCAGCAATAGGAGACATAGAAACACACCAGCCTCGTGTGTTCCAGTGGGACAGTGGTGGGCTGTACCCATCTGGCCATGGGCTGGGGTTAGTGACTGCTGCCTTGGAGCACAAATAAGGCGATTCAGGCCTAGGGAATGTACTGTGTTACTGTTCAGGGATCGCCACTGCAACTGAATCATGCTGTGGCCTTTCGTAGAAGGATGATTTTAAAAAATTTTTTATTTTTAGTATTAATGATTCCTATTTAGGCTGTTATGATGATTTGGCTCTAAAATGCTCCCTATTCAGACAAAAATAAACCTGGGTTGCTTATATTTGAGATTATTCTTTACTGTGGAAGGGAATACCAAAAATGTGTGCTCGCAGCACAGACTGCCTCGATTCAAGTATCCACTTTCATTAAGTTGTATGATGTAGTGGATTGGAAAGGACAACTCGTCCGGCAGAATGCAGGCCAACAGCGGCCTTCCCTCTATTCTTCCCTCTATTCAGGAGCCAACTGCATCAACCAGAGACGTTTTTAATCAGTGATCTTTTAATCTTAGAGCCCTCGAAGCATTTTCTTCCCAGCAGTAATGCCCTTTGTGCCTGTTATGTATTCTGAAATCTCCTCCCTGGAGAGCTCACTGAGGAAAACTGGACGGGGAAGGGAGCACGCCACGGGTGTCAGGCCCAGAGGGTCGGCCTTCCCAGGATGAGCTGGATGTGGGGATGACATTTTGACTGTGGGGGTGGCGGCACCTGCTTTGGCATTTGGGGGGTGTCCAAAGCCAGTCAGTGTCTTCCTTTGGAAACTGGTAGCTTTACTGACATAAAGCGCAAAATATCAGTCCACAAACCATCTCTGTCTTGATCTTCCCATTTGCATTTGTGGGGAATTTTTTTTAAAGGAATTATTTTCTCTAAGAACAACTTCTTCTTCTTCTTTCCAAGGCTTTCATGACCCGTTTTTAATATGAAGAATGTGTTTATGGGCGTGGAATCCACGCGGACAGGATCCATTGCCCCTGGGCTGGGCTCTGTCTCCTGGTGTTGACCTCTTCACATTAATTTCCCAAGTGAAAGCCAGCTCAATTCTCCCTGAATCTAGCGTATTGTCTATAACCTTTCAAAATTGGCAGTTAAGTCAGGATAGGGAACTGTACTGGCAGCAATAAAAGGAAGTAGGACACGGGACAGTGCTCAGAAAAATCACAGCTGTCATAAAATGGAGTCTTTCAGTAGCCTGTTGGACCCAGGAACATGTGAAAGCATTTCATGCATGACAAAGCATTAGTAAATATTGAATAGCATTCTTGTTTTGTTATTGCCTGGTGGGGATCAACGTCTCTCCTTTTCCTTTGGTTATATTTAATACTTATTTGACATTTTTCTGGCATTCTTGAACATGTTTAGGAGAAAGGAGAAGTCACAGGTAGGAGGAAAAGTAAGGGCTGGATATCAAAATTCCCATCAACAAATAAGCATTACTCTGGTTAACACGAAATGCAAATAAAATTAGTGAGCTGAATTAGTGTTGGTTTCTCTGAGCCTTTATAATGGAGCCTTTGATCTGTTGATTTTTTTTCTTTTTTAAAGGAACAATAGCAGGGCAGCCAGGGGAGTTTGATCTGGCAGTGGTGTTCACTGTGCTGTCTCCAACTCGTCTGGGTTGTACAGAGATTAACACAAAGAGTAAATTTGTTTTGCAATTGTTTGTTGTACTGAGCCCACTCGGTATATGGTTGCCTTTAAGAAAATGATGGAATCTGTAGTACAGCGAAATTCTCTGTTGGCAGGCAAGCTTTCACCTATAAGCCTAAACCTAACAGTTAATGTTGCATGTACTATTTTTAGGGTATTTCTTGATAACAAGTTATGAGTTCATAAGAATTATTGCTTTAGGCTCTGTAACCACAACTAAGCTGTATTTGGAAACTGGCAATCCCTATAATGGAAGCAATGGGAGAAACTTAGTTTTTCCTCTTCATGGGGCAGTAGGCAATAGCAGTCTAATTGGGGAGATGATCAGAAACTCAAACTTGGAACACTTTTGAATAAGACTGTGTCTAAATTCATTCCTTTGTGTATTTGTTGAGCATCTCATACATGCCTAGGAAGTGTTCTAGGCACTAGGGAGAGACTGATGAGATGAGTTCTCTTCTCTCTTGGAATTCACATCATGACAAGGCTTGTAT
This sequence comes from Otolemur garnettii, assembly GCF_000181295.1. Taxonomy (NCBI): domain Eukaryota; kingdom Metazoa; phylum Chordata; class Mammalia; order Primates; family Galagidae; genus Otolemur; species Otolemur garnettii. The sequence continues at coordinate 3,478,632 of NW_003852405.1, forward strand.
TATCAAGTCAGCGTTATAATGTTAATGCAAAGCAGTGCTGAATTGCAAGGGGGACATGGAATGGTTTCTACTACCCATTATTTTGAGGCAAGGCATGTGGTATTGAAAATTTCAGAACAGAAGAGTCCTATGCATCTGATGCATGGGGCTCCCATGGCTCTAAGAAAGGCATTTGAAGTGGGAAAATTTTCCTTTACATTTAAAAAAGTTGTTATAAATATATGTACTCTTTGCTTCCAATAAATTGGAAAAAGGCCATTTGCCACTGATATACAATTCAAAAAATTCTTCTTTTTTTTCTTTAGACAGAGTCTCTGTTGCTTGGGTAGAGTGCTGTGGAATTAACCTCAAACTCCTAGGTTTAAAGCATCCCCCTGCCTCACCCTCCCAAGTAGCTGGGAATACAGGTACCTGCCACAATGCCCGGCTAGTTTTTCTGTTTTTGGTAGAGATGGGGGTCTCACTTTTGCTCAGGTTGGTTTTGAACTCCTGAGCTCAAGTAATCCACCCTCCTTGGCCTCCCAGCGTGCTAGAATTATAGACGTGAGCCACCATGCCTGGCTCAGAAATTATAAATTTTATAATGAGTTTTATAAACTCATGAATTATTCTTCTATGTCAACCTTTCACCAACTCAGCCCATCCTACGGCTTCTTTCCAAGAGCAGTCGGTGCTTGAATGCCTCTTGTGATGAGGAGTTCACTCCCTCTGGTTTTGCCTGCTGATTTCTTTGGTTAGCTCCCATTCCTTATGGGTTGAAACCACTTCCCATGTAGCTTCTTGAGCCCAAATAGGACATGTCTAACCCCTCCTCCTACACGGACACCCTTCAGGTATCTGAAGATAGTTGTTCCCTCAAGTTCATTCTGAAAACATTTTTTTCCTTGAATAAATGAAAAGGAACTTAATTTAGAAAAATTATGCCATTAATTAGTTTAATTGAATACTAATTCGAATCAGATAAAGGTGTAGGTAAACCGATATTGCATTTCAATCCAGTGTTAGGGGCAGGGTACAAGGAATGCTAGATATTGTCTCTGCAAAAAAGTCAATAACACAGTTTATCTTTTTGAGCTGTTCGGAAATCAGTTTGGGGACTTCTGATTGCATCATGCATAGCATTTAAATATTCAGATTTTTGAGTATTTTAAAGAAAGGATCGGATTTGAACTCCTTCATGTTAGTGTGTTAAAAGAAGTGATTTTCAACTAGTGTGCCCGGCAATTTTTTAAAGATTATTAATTAAATTATTTTTGAAAGAAGTTCAAAGCACAGTCAGTATATTCTTTTTTTTACTCTTTTTTTTTTTTTTTGATCAACATAATTTAAGCGTGCTGTGGAAGTTTAACTAGAGATTCAGGTGCACTGTGAGATAAAAAAAGACCGAAAACCATGATTTGGAGTGTAGTGGTAGCAGGAGATTCTCTGCTGTCATCCCGGGCTTTACAGTTTCCAAAGTGGTTTTGGATAATACCTCATTTGATTTTTGAGGAGTCCTGTGAGGTACCCAGGAAGGTATCGTTCCTTTAAAACAGAAAACAGAGATGAGTTTAAGTATTCTGTGTGTGTTTTTTTTCAGTTAGAAAGTAGCAGAAGCTGAGTTTGAACCTCAGTCCAGGGCCTTGAGCTTGAACCTCAGTCCGGGGCCTTTTGTCTTACACCACACAGCCTCATTGGTAACGTGAAGACGTGCTGTCCTCCTCCAAAGATGAACATCTTCATCAGTTTCCTTTACAAAACAAGAGGTTTCCTTGTATGGTAGATTAATGTACCAGATGACACACATGATTTAGAATTTAAATACATTCCACTTACTTTTTTTAGTGATGCTACAAGAATTTCGATACTTTTAGAAAATCAAATAGTAAGTCACATTGTATATATTATTAATAATTTGTACAGATAATTTTAGCTTCAAATAATTGCCTTAGAGCACCGTAAATCAGGACTTCACTTGCATGTTAATTTACATCAAGTTTTTTTTTTGGTTATTTTAACTTCTCACAGGATTGAGCTTCATAGGATTTAGGTTAAGGTTGGATTCTATTTAGTTTGGTGGAGTTTTCTTCTTCCATTTGTTTAGATAGTGAGATTTTAGTTCCAGAGTTAAAGTTCTGCTTTTAGGAGGAAAGGAATTGGGGAGGAAAAGCCTCTTGGTCTGAGGCTAAGCCCTGGCCAGTTATCAGAATGGATTAAGATGAGTCTTAAATAAATGAGCGTGTTTCTTTTCATCCAGCATTTTGATAACATTGGATGTTTATTACATAAGTCGCTGAAGGTAAGAGCACAATGTGATAATGCTGTCATCCTCCTTCAGGATAAACTTTAGACATTGCATAGCTTCTCCTTCCAGATTTGAATGGTCATCTCCACCCCGCGTTTGACCTGGCTGCTGCTTATTAGAATAGCAGACTTTCTTCTAAAGCTCTCTCTAAGAAAACACTGGCGTTTGGGAACTCAGATGGGTCGGTGAGTCCTATTGGTTTAGTCTTGCCTACATCTTCCCATTTATCCACCGTCCAAAGCAGCCAGCTCATTGACTAAAGGAAGGTAATTCCAAAAGTCATACATGCCCTAAATTAATGGGCTTAAATAAAAACTTTCATTAAAAATACTATCTTATTTAATAAAATTTGCTACAGTAAGCAAAAATTCTTTTGTATTTCTTATTCTTTCAATCTGCCCTTGCATCAGTCCTCTGAGAAAATTGATATTTGCTGGCACTAACGTTATGTTCCAAGAACAATGCTATCTTGGATGTTTGTTTCATTGGATCTGAAAAAGAATTTATGATGGGGCAGCTTATATGTGGTTTCACAAATAAGAAAACTGAGGACAAGTGTCAGTAACTTACCTGTGCCTTATAGCTCCTCGCAGGACAGACTCCACCCATACTGTCCAGCATGTCAGGTTGCAGGGCGTGCTTGCCCATTCTTTTCTCCAAAGAACTCTTGCCCAAATGCCTGTGAAGGAATAAAACTGATATTTTATTAAACCCAGATTTTTGGAGGGGAGCTGGAGAAGAATCTTGCTCTGTCACGTGGGCTAGAGTACAGTGGAGTCATTATAGTTGACTGCAACCTCAGACTCCTGAGCTCAAGCGATCCTCCTGCCTTAGCTTCCAGAGTAGCTAGAACAACGGGTGTGCACCACCACACCCAGCTAATTTTTTCTGCTTTCAGTAGAGACAGGGCGTCACTCTTGCTTGGGCTGGTCTTGAACTCCTGACCTCAAGCAACTCTCCTGACTTGGTCTCTCAGTGTGCTGGGATTACAGGCGAGAGCCATTGTGCCCAGCCTAAACTCAGATTTAAAAAAAATCTTAATCTTAATCCCTAAATACAGACTTCTTATATTTTTCTTTGTTTCTTCTCCCTGGGATAGCAACAGCAACCAGAAATAAAATCCTCTCATCTATTATCATAGACCACATTTGCCTTATGTAGTCTTTGACTAATGACTTGTTGGTCAGAATAAACTCAGGGATCTGTTCTCTGATAGTACATTAATAATATATATGCATTAAAGCTTCTTCCCAGAGAATATTTGAGCTTTGACATATTGAGCACTGGCATTTTAAATTAAAGCTGTTGCTGTCAGTGCATTTTAAAAACTGGATGGCTTAGAAATAGTGTTTCATACATAACAAAATAGACCTGAGGTCACATGTAGTTTACTAAGGCAAAACTATGCCTGGCCTGTTTAATTGTGGTAGGGGTTTGAATTGAGTTTTCCAATTATCACGACCCAGACATCTTTCAGACTGAGAAAAAAACCTACCCAGTTTTGCAGGGCTTTGATTTACTAGGGACACCATGGAGCAACCTAATGGGTTTTCAACATACCGGGGGAGCTAGGTGTAATGAATCGGAAACTATTCTGAATCCTTCAAGACAGGAGAGTATCAAGATTAAAATGATGCTTGGTGACAATTATGATTCTATAGTTGAGCCCTAGGCTTGCGTTCTTGTTTCTTATCTTACAGACACTTTTGTATCTGGTTATATTAGCTAAGCTTTTTGCTTGCAGCATTAGAGTCGTGCAGGTTTGTAGGTAGTCCGTGTTCAGCTTTTTCCTTAGTGGATCTGATTTGGGGACATTTTGCATTGCATACACCCTTACACAGACATATTTTTGCACAACATACATACAGGTAAATGAGACATGAAGATTTTCCTTTAGGGTAGTGTAACAAGAAGAACCCCCGATGTGGACCTCTGAGGCCATGAGTGACACCTACTGCCCTCTCTCCCCACCATGTTATAGATAGAATTAACAGGTTATTTCCCCCTTAAATGCCTATGCTCTAGGTGATCTCAGAACTTATATCCAATCAGACCCAGGGTAACTTCATCTACAGAGTCACTTGCCCAAAGCCACAAGAGTAGTAAATAGTGGAACTGAGGCTAGATCTCAGGGCTGTTAATTCCTGCTCATTTCTCATCACTCAAGATAGCTTTTATATTAATGAGTACATTTTCCGTAAAACCAGGGTCTACTTCTCTGCTCTGTATCCTTCTCACAGAAAGCTGCCAATTCCCTGTCCAGAGGCTGGCGGATTTGGGATGGAGGAGAACTCACCCAGCCTCCAGTGGGTCTTAGCGATAGTACCTGTTCCTCCGCCATCTGTTTGGCATGAACATACTGCTTGCTATTGACATTGCAGGTTTATTTTCAGCAGGGCACTCCTGACTCCTGAGTTCTTGGTACTGGCATGAAACCTTCTAATTGCAGGATACAGTGAAGTCCAAAGTGAATTAGAAATTTAATTAAATTTCTTGCTTGTTTAATTGTTTAATGTGTTGCACAGTCCAACTTGCAATTCCACATTCAATTATAATGAAACTCCCCTTAGACTGGTTTTTATTTGGGGGGTTGAAAATGACTCCAAAAAGGGAATTGATGCTTTAAGGGAATCTTTGGTTTTATAAAATTTCAATGTAAGAGATTGACTGTTTTAGTATTAAGTTTGTATTGACTCTTGGTATTGACACAAGTCTAAATGTGCAAAGCCCACAAAGGCTAAATCCCATAGGCTTATGTTTAATTTAAAATATGGCTAGTTGGCCATTTTGAATATCCTGGGTAGGTTGATAATCTGAATACCTGACTGATTGAGGGAATAGTCAAATATTAATTTTAAATGTTTATTAGTAGACTGTTTGCCATTGGTTTTTAAATTCATTTGGACAGCGAGAATCCACATTTGTTTAAAATTGCCAATAAACTGGATTTCATAAAGGTGTTTGGAGGTTAAATGCTTAATAATTAATTTATGCTTAAGTAATATTTTTGATAATTTGGAAGAAAGGTAGGCAGTTGAGGATAATGTTAATGATGAATAATAATGAAGGCTTAAATATTCCAAGATTTAATTGTGGAGATCATAATCATATTCATCATCCTAGAAACAGAATAGGAAATTAGATCAAAAAGACATTTTAAAAAAGTGGAGTTCAAAGAAAGACACTGGTCAAGGAGAAAAAAGTCAGGAGGACTCAACTCCTATCATGGACTTGGCCATGGGACCCAGCCGAGCCTGCCTTCCTCTCTGGGACTTAATTAATTCATCAAAGAGGAGGTTGAAAACATTTGTGATCTCTTTTTGTCCCACATGGCAAAAGAAGGTGAGGGAAGTGTAGACATTCACAGTGATACAAAAATAATGGTCTAATTAACTCTTCTTTTATTTTTCTCCAGAAGTTATGATGTTTTTATCTTGGTCCTCAAAAGTGCATCAGGGAATTGTGACTCATTGTGTGAGTGTGTTTGTGTGTGTGTGTGTGTGTACGTCCTGAACAATGACGGTGTGGTCCTTTTGTGAAGATTAAGGTTTTCATGTCCTAAATTCTGTGTATCCAGTCTGTGAACCATCAGGGAAATTCAGGAAGAGGAATTTTTATTCTATTTGTGGGAGTATAAAGGTGATCTAAACTAGTCAGAATTAGTGTGATCTGTTTAATTATAAATGAAGGTATTGCTCACATTCAAAATCTTAATAAAAGAAATAAGATGGATAAGCTGATTCAGTAGAATACATCATCTTGCAAAGCCCAAGAAATTAACTGTGAGCCCTTGATCAAAAAGCACAGAACGTGTGGGATCCAGGGAACTGGATTACTACTGGCTTTCAGTGATGGAGGCTTTTTGATATTAAAAGCACAAGAAGCCAGAGTTTTATTATATTGAGAATTGATTGATTAATTTAATCAATGCCTTTTCTCAAAGATGGTTCTGAGACATGACTGGGAAAACTGAAATAAGCCAACTGGCCCTTTGCGGTCAGCGCCTGTCCTTGAAAAGTGTTTGCAGAACACCTGCAGCGGGAGCACTGAATTTCTGGGGGGGATTTTTGGCAGCTTGTGTGAGGATCAAACCTAAATAGAAGTTTAATAAAATTCTGCTTTTCAGTGATTTGTTTATCTTCTGCGAGCAATTTCTTTCCTGCTTTCTTTTTATAGATTGATCTATTTATCTGTTTGTGTACTCCTCTGGTGCTTTCCCGCATCTGAACCCAAAGCACTTTGCAAATATCAGCGCTCCCATTTTAAAAAAGATCATTGATTTTCCTTTTTGGCAGCCCTGATGGTAGGCTGTCACATAGCATCATCTATTTCTGAGATAGGAATATTGATAGCACAATATTAACATCTTTCATTAAAGAATGTTGGGTTTTTTTCCCTAGCGATAACCTAAATTCAAAGCTGTTTTGTGTTTGCCCCTCATCCACGAGAATTGCTCCTTACAAGACCACATTACAGGACAGGGCAGTTACCTTGTTGCTGCAGGAAAAGGAGTAGCATGTCAATAAAAGTTGTCACTGGCTTAAAACCTTTCTCTGTGACTGCCAGATAGTTGCCCAGGAGACCCAAGTCATAGGCCTTTGATTAGCTATTGAAAATGTCCCAGCCTAATCAGCTTTTTAAACATTTGGTCAGAAGTCAGTAAACCCCGAGCCCCTTGTGGACTTACTACTGTCACCCGCATTCGCCTCTGCTCCAGACTTCCCTTTGCCCTTGGTCATCTTTCAGGAAAGCTCAGGTCAGGATCCCCATCCTTTTGATTCACGGGGTTCACGAGGTTAAACCCCTCAGCAGGGGTGATGATAGCAGTCAAGCAGAAACAATCACGAGGAAGAAATTATAGAGGAGTTTTTATCATTTCTTGATGGGCTACGATTAGCCTCTTCGCGACTGGTTTCCCTGCTGCCAGTGTAGCCACCCGCAGCCTCCCAACTGGCAAGAGTGACCTCTCTACATTGGCAAGCCCCACTCTGGGTGGCTTTGTATTTCGTCTCTGTCTCCTTTTCCAGCTCCCACTGTCACTGTTTTGCTTTAGATCTTCCGATTCTTCCACCTGGTTTGCCGTGGTCATCTCTGTAACTGTCTCCTCGTCTCTCATCTCACCCCGCTACATGACGTGGCTCCCAGGGTTTCCTAACACACACACAACACATCTGGTTATCGGCATGCATTCCCTAAGTGGTCACTCACCGTCGCAGAGCAAGATCACATTCCTGGAATATGCACAAATGGTATCTACAGTCTGGCTCAGGGCCAGGTTCAATCTTATTTTTCACCATATCTAGTTGTGCAACTGAATTCCCGACAGTCACTAGAACTACCAGGCTCCTTTTTACCTCTGGGCCTCTGATCGCAGCGTTCTTTACTGGCCAGGCATCCATTCTCTCCTGAGGTCTGCTAGGGACCTCCAGTTGATCTTTTAAGACTCAGGTGGAAGGCAGTTGTTCTCTCGCCATGTTCCCACACCCCCAGTTCTGTGCCATAGGATTGACCAGTCTCACCTTCATCCTCCACCATGTCTTATACCTTTAGGAGCACTTTAGTAGATTTACTTTTTTTTTTCAGGCCTCCATTTTCATCCTAAATGGAAAGGACCATAGAGCCAGGGGCCATGTATTTTTGCTCCAGCCCAATCCAAATATACATTAGTCGGGGGGATTCTGGGAAGATGGCTGACTGGTAGCAACCCTGGTCAGAGGCTCCTGAACAAAGGAAGAAAAACTGGTTGGAATCAGAATCTATGAAGTCAAAGACGGGGAGCTGAGCCCAGAAAGAAGTTC
>NW_003852405.1:3492725-3569958 GCF_000181295.1 Otolemur garnettii
ATTTAGTGAATACTTGTGGAACAAAAGAATGTCTGAGGCAGCTGACTAATCATATAACACAATCCTCAGATAGTAAGTGGGGTAGAGGACAGACCATTATAGGTTACAGCACTCCGGGAGGGTCTCAGAGGAAAAGTGGGGACCTCCCCTGCAGGACTCGATTGCGTTGGGAGTGTTGGAGAGAAGGAAGAACATTCATGACTAGGAAGGATGGTGTGGAGCTTAGACTGAGTGAATGTTTGAAGGGTACCTTGAATAAATGAGTCTTTTCCCTCATCACGGAATACTCTTGGGGAGCTCATCTTCCTATTTAAAATGTTTCCGTTGTTCTTCATGACCCATGCAATAATCTCTGAACTCCTTTGTACTGGGTCAAGAGTCAAAGCAAAGCTATTAATTGCTTCAGAGCTTAGGCAAGTCCTTTCAAGTCCTCTGACTTTTCTGAGCCTCAGTGTGGAAATGAGAAAATGGAGCTATGTAATACCTACCTCACAGTGTGTGGCAGAACATTTAAATACAGTGGTGCCCCTTATCATTTGTTCTGTATTTACTGCTGTTCAGGTACAGTGCACAGCCCTTCATTGAACTCACTTAACCTTTTCAGCAGCTGCAGGTTGGTTAGGTGTTGTGTCCTCCCCAACCCCATTTTACAACTTAGAAAAAATGTGTCAGCTGCCACCAGAAATAAAGAGACATGGAGAAACGAGCCCAGGTTGTTTTAGAGGTTGGGAGGTAATGGCCCCTCTTTGGAGGGTGGCTGACAGCAATATTTAAAGTGATTAATGCTACCAGTAATTTAGGTAATTAATAGTGCCAGTGATTTAACATAATGAATGGTACATCTATGGGTTCAAGGGAGCGTTGAGTCTGCTAAATTGTGGGCTGGTCCTCGAAGAGCTGTTTGGTGCCCTGTGGTCTAATGTAGCTTCAGTTCAGAAGCTGGAAACATCACCCTGAGACCCCTTGTGATGTTGGATGCCGCTCTCTGAGAACTGGAGTGGGATTGGAGGTGGGATGGGCAGAGTGAGGCTACGCTGTGGTTAGAACTCTGAGCTCAGTGGTTTTAGTGGGGTCACAGCCTGAACTGAGGGCTGTGCCCTGCTGTGGGATGTTCTCAGGGGCTGGGGTGGGGGGAGGGTGCACTCTTTTGATAATTATCCCAGGGATGGGCCAGATGAAAATTCCCAGAAACCAAGACCCCTCCCCCCCCGAAATTATTTGCTCTTTTTTCTTTCTTTTTTGGCCAGGGCTAGGTTTGAATCCACCACCTCTGACATATGGGGCTGGCCCCCTACTCCTTTGAGCCACAGGTGCTGCCCCAAATTATCTAATCTTTATTAAAGGTCATATAAGAAGAATTGGAAAGCGTTAGCTTTAGAATTCAATAGGTAACATGTGGATCATGACACTTAGGTTTTTTTAGTTAGGTAACTCTTAATTTTTTTTTTTTTTTTAACACTCTCTGGGCTTCAGTTTTGTAACCTGAAAACAGGGGTGACAATGCTCATTTCATAGAGTCACTGCAAAGTTAAATGAGAACACGCACGTGGAGCTGCTGTGGCTGTGCTCCAGAGAGCCTGGGCACCGGAGCAGGCTGGTGCCTGGAGTTTTAGTGTCTCCTCCCAGGGTTCTGGCCAGGGCTGATGTCCAGCAGCTGGGAGTCTGTTCGGTCATATCCTACAGGTTCTGATTCATGAGGCCAAAAGGCAATAAGAAATCAAACCAAGTTAGCTGTCCTGTGTACGAAGGAAATAGACCTAAGTGTTTTATTCTTGGCCTCACACACTGCTCCACATAGAATACTTCACCTCTGGCCACCAAATTATGCAGGGATTTTCCCACAAACCCCAAGCAATTCTCTAGCAGATACCAACGAGATGTCCTATAATTCAGTTCAATTCTGACACCATCTACGTGGAGTTAAAGTCAGATCCCCCACGTTAAGGGCTCAGTCCCACGGAGTGCCCCCACTCCAGATGCCAATCACGAGTTGTTGTCTGTCTCCTACACTTCTGACTGCTATAAAGTGACGTTCGCATGATCCCCTCCCTGGGCTCACTTAATGTGCTAGGGCAGCTCACAGAACCAAGGGAAACAAATTTGCCAGGTTATAAAAGGTATTATAGAGGGTACATTTGAACAGCCAGGTGCAGGAGATGTACTCAGCTGGGCATGGGGAAGGGTATGGAGCTTCCCGGCCCTCTCCAGACTCGCCACCTTCCAGGTACCTCCAGGTTTTCAGTAACTTGGAAGCTGTCTGAACCCAGTCCTTTGGGTTTTTATGGAGGCTTCATTATGTAGGTATGATTAATTACATCACTGGGCATTGGTGATCATTCATCTTTCAGACCTTGCCCTCTCCCAAGAAGTTGGCGGGTGGGTCTGAAATTTTCAACCCTCTAATCACAAGGGTACCCCTTGCAACCAGCTCCCATCCTGTGGCTATCTAGGCGCCCACTAAGACCTCTTAATAGTATAAAACACACCCCTATTATTTAAAAAAGTAAAGAGGTCTTAGGAGCTCTGTGTCAGAAACCAGAGTCAAAGATCAGATATTAAAAAAAAAAAAGATTCTCTTAGCACCTCAACCTACATGGGTTTTAGTAGCTCTGTGGTCAGGAGCCAAGGGCCAGAGACTGATATATGTATTTCTAACCATTTCACAACTGTCTCATGGAGCTGGCAGTCTGTGAAGGAGCCACGCCCAGAAGGAGAACTTAAGTATATGTTGGCAAAAACAAGAGGGGTCCACATAGAGGGTAGTGGCAATCAATGGGAACTTACATGAGGGCCAAGCCATCAGCTGCAGCCTTTTTATAGAGCATTCTCTGTTTGTGTGGGAAGGTAACCTTGAAGGCCAATCTGAGGGAGGAAGGGAATGCAGGATGCTAACTAGCTTAGGTCCAAGTCAGGGGCTGGGCCCAGAAGCTGTGCCATACTGGGGCCGTGTGAGGCTTGTGGCTGGGAGGAGAGGTGAGGGACATAGGGGAAGCTCTTAAAGGAAGACATGGCACCTTGCTGCTGTTCATCATTGAACCTCACCTAATGCTGGGGCTCGGAAGGCTCTGTAGGCTCCAACAAGTCTTCTTATATTAAGACAACCACCTTCAAAGTTAGGGACTTAATTATATTTTTATTGTGCATTGTCTGGAACACAGTAGGCATTCCATAAATGTGTTTTGAAAGGAATCCATTTGTTAAGAGTGTCTTGAAAATATTCAAGGGTGGTTGTGCTTTTTTTGAGATAGACGGGCACATGTGTCTATTTTGAGCCAGTGAGACTGTTCTAATTTTTGTTTTACGAGTAGCCACTTGAGTTTTACTGTTCTGTATGCTTTTTGCCTCATTTGGGAGTTTAAATTATTTCAAAATGGATAGAGACTGTAGAATGGAGAATCCCAAATCACAGGACAATTTGAAGTTCATTGACAAGGATAGTGAGAAGAGTGTGCTTTGCAGAATATTTTACTCTGAATTTCTATAATGTAATTAAGTTTGAGGGGGGAAAACCCAACATTCAGCAGAAAGGCAGGAGTAGAGGATCAATCTAATACTTCACGGTAGAGAATGAGGTTGAGTTCAGCCACTCTGTGTATTCTGAAACCGCTCAGCATAACTGACTCTGCAGAAAACAAGTCTCAAACCCCCTTTAACTGTCAGTTCTTCTGGACACCCAGATAATAACCTCATCAGATTATTCTAAGTCCAGTCCAAAACCCAAGGTTTTTGGACTGTGATACTAGTTGATAACATTAGTGTTTCCTTTCATCTGCCAAGCAGACATTGTTTAAGGGATTTGCAATTATAGGGCCAACTGAGGTTTGGATGCATTTTCTTCAGAAATATTTGGCAACTATTATCACCCCATGCTGTGGGGCAGAGACATAAAACAACAGGCTGAGTGAACAGTGACTCTCAGTCGTCCTGGGGGGAGAGGAGGCTGAAAACTGGGTTGAGATTCCAGCTTTCGCACGTGTATAGTTTGATGTCAGAACACCATCAGGTTTTCTTCAGGCTCAGGAACCGCAGTCAGAAGCTTCCAGTTTTTCCCTTCCTCTAAGGTAGCCTTGATTTGATACCTGGGAGAGTGGTGCTTTCCCTTGTGGGGAGAGAGAGGTGCATTTGCATCTACCCATCTGTGTTGGGTGGAAAGCAGTTTCCATTGAGCTTCTTTCTTTCTTGAGAGAAGTGTTTATCTGCTACCATTGCAACCGCCCACTTTCCTTCCCTCTCCAGCCTTGTGCCCCCTTGTGCCCCCATGTGCTGGTTCTAAACACAGAATGTCTTACTTTCTCATGCCCTCCAGCTCACATGCTGAAAGCGTCCCAGAGGTCCCAGGCCTTGATGAGGGTTGATGGCCTTGTTGTTCTCATTGGTCAGCCCTTAGCAGCCCCTGTTCTGCTCTAGAAAATTCTCTAATACTAGGACAAACACATAATAGCAGGCCATGTCTTGGGACAAATCTTCTTACTTTAATTATTTCTGCTGGGTGGACATCCCTTTTTCCTGCCCCCTTTCCTTTACCTGTTTAGATTGATAGGATGTGATTTCTGTTAACTTCCTGTTTTTCTCATGACCTGATTCAATTTCTTGTGTCTAAACTTGGTCTTGAAGTGTGAACCCGTAGTGGATCTCTTATCAGCCCTAGATGTTGACTATCAAGCTGTTTACGCTGAGCTCTGTTCAGCCCACACGGGTGAACCCCAATCCCATTTCTTCTACTCTACCTCTAGTTGTCTTTGTGTCAGCTCTGTCCTGGGTTAGATTATCCTCTCCTATCTTACCTCCTCGGATCTCTCTAGTTCTGATGGTTTGATCTCCACTGAGAAAGGCAGTTCTGCGACTGCTTTTGCCACATGGCTCCGTTAACCCTGCTCATTCAAGTTCATACTGTCCTCACAAATTATTGATAGATGTGAGTCTTGTCTCTTAAACTTTATGGCAAACTCATGGAGGACCAGTATCTTCATAACTGGTAAGTCCCATTGAAGTTAGGATGTTATTAAACTACTTTAAAAAACCCTTACTGGCTATCTATTTATAATCAATATGCCTATTCCTTTGATATATATATTTAACATTTAAAAATTCTTATTCTTTTTAAAGAGTGATTTTTGGTGATAGATGATAGTGGCCTCAAAATTCATGCCAAGTTTACAGAAATTCTGCTCCATTTATATTGAATTTCTATAGATGGAATTTAGCATAAAACAGAGACATTCTATTCTCTGGATGGAATGTTGATTAAGGCTTTTTGCATACATAATCATTGTAGAATTTGAAAGGGAAAACCTTAGAAGCTTGTCAGGTTACCTTTCAGATTTCTTTGTTTTGTTCCCTAATGTTGTCTTGTAACAATATCATGTCCATCTCCATATGCATCTAAAACATATTAATTCAGCAGCAAACTCCCTATTACCAGACATAATCTAAAATGTGCTACAACCTAAACTCACTGTGCTAGCTCAGCACTCCCAATTCACGTGATTTTCTTTGTTTGAATTACGGTACAAATTTATCGGGCAAGAGAATAAGACAGTTCAGTAGGAGGTCGACCTGAATATTGAGACCACTTTCTCTATCCCTTTCCTTCTTCCTTCTTCCCCTCCACTCTCTCCTTGGTCCCCTGCCTCCTCCTCCTGGGACCAGAGGATGAACGATATATTTTGATAGAAGAATTGAAGTAACATAGTATAGTCCAGATTAGCTGGCGATCCATGATTGTTGGGGCTAGATACATTCACTCTTGTATTCCCAGTGTTAGAAAGTGGCTGACACATAATAGGCGTGCAGTTAACTTCTTCAGTGGTTGACTAAATCGTATTATAAGCCAGGAGAAGTTTTAATATGCTCATTAAGTGTTTAATACAAGAAAGCTTTCTTCCTGTTGATCCAGGATACAGTAATGGGTTGATCATCCTTTAGGTTGCTGTACCTTGAGGAGGCCTCTAAGTTTCCCACTAAATGGTTGTCACTTATGATGGCAGTAACAGTACCAGAAGTGGCATCTAGCATTTATGTGATGCTTTTCATCATTCAGTGACTAAAGTTTATTTATAATGTACACACGTGTGTTCTCATTCATCTTCAGAATAAATTTGAGAACACATGGGGGGCCCGCTTCTTTCTCTCACTGCTGGACCTTGGCATCTACAGCAGGAATGACAGATGTAATTCTTTGATTAGTGAGGAAACTAAAAACAAAAAGAATACGTTATTATACACCAAAAGCCATACATCAAGTTGGTAGCAAGGACAGACCCAAATTACAGATAGGCTGATATTTTTTCCACTTTTAATTTATGACAGATTTAACTGACTTTACATTTCATTCAGTAATTTCCTTGCAATGTCACTGAAATGCAGTGATGGCTGTATATTTAAAATTACTATACAGCCAATGCTGGATGAAATGAAGAGTGCAATATATAATAGATAAGAAAATGCTGTTTTTCAGAGCCATGCGTTATCTTATTTTTATCAGTATTTTGAAAGTATTTATTCATTTCCCCAGATAACAGACTGTACGTGATTTGGAATACAAGGAATAAGATTTGGTTGTGATTTATAAATCTCTTTTGTTTTCTTTCCTTCTACGAATCCTTAGGAATAGGTAAAGATATCCCTTCTGAATTCTTATTTTTTTTTTAAGTTAGTTTTCAAAGAACTATTTTTTCATTTTTTTTTTTTTTTTGGTCCTTTCAAATAATTAGCAGTTTAATTAGTATTGTGACAAAACAAGAATTTAGGATCGTTTACTGAAAGATTTTATGAATATGTCTTTTGTATTTACTTATCTCTTACCTACTTGGAGGATTTCATGTCGCAATGTAAGATATTTACAAATATATGGGTTTTATTCTGGACATGTTGAAGTTAACAAAAGAACAGAATCCCTGCCATTTAATGAGCCCCTTAAAGTTCTATTTTATAGAAAATTGGAATTTGAGGCATAATATGATCGGTTTCTTTTTGAAATTTTGGCTGAGAGTTTACTTGGTTTAAAAGGCTTTCTCAGAACTAGAGAGTTTAGAAGTACCTGCAACTTTACAAAACCATCCTCAATTCAGTATTCTGATGTTTTTGAATATTTATGTGATAATTCTGAGGGCCTATGAAATCCTTTTCTAGGTTAGATCCATGATGCAGCTAGCCCAGTCATCCGTCCTGCTTGTTGGGGGCCATGTAGGGCACGGACTCTGCCCACCGGAATGTTGGTCTCGGAAGGCCAGTCTGTTTTTCAACAGCTTTAGGTCTCCTTTGGTCTCTAGGATTTGTATATTTATCATCGTTCTACGGGAGAAATGAGCCATATGAGCTCACATCTGTTAAGTTAATAAAAGCCTGTCATTTGCTTTAGAAATTTCTCCTAAATTATAAGCCCTGCTACTTCTAGAGCCAGTATTTGAAGATTTCGCACACGTACTTTCCCTATCTACACGTAATTTTCATACATCTAGAGTAATTCTTAGATTTAAAAAAATATTTGACTAGCCAAATAGAAACTTGGTATCTGACCTCAGAGGAGATGGGAGTGTTTAGGTGATGAGGATATGGAGGTGGAGTGATTCCTGCTTCACTTTTACTGAGCAATACTTGGTATGATCATACTTGTTCACACTTGGCTCATATCAAGAACGGGTAGTGGGGGGAGGCACACGGTTGTATTTATAAGGTTCTCATGGAGGATGGCAGCCTTTGAAAACCTGTCAGAATAATTTTTCTTACTTTGGTACCCAGAAAATAAGTTTTTTTTTTTTTTTTTATTAAATCATAGCTGTGTATATTAATGCAATCATGGGGTACAATGTGCTGGTTTTATATATAATTTGAACTGTTTTCATCAAACTGGTTAACAGAACCTTCACGGCATTTTCTTAGTTACTGTGTTGAGACATTTAGATGGAAAATTAATGAGTTATCTTAGAACTGATCCAGTTTCCCTCTTTTCTTTGGTTGCTAGGAAGTTCAGCACCAACTTTGTAGTACATGTTGAACAATTGTATGGTTACCTTTTGGGGAGCGCTTTGTGTACTGACAGTATTTTAATCTGATACCTTCAATATTCTTTTGACGACCCTTTAGACCTGCACATATCTGTGGAATGCTGGCTTGTGCCTGGCACTGTGCAAGATGCAATAGATACTGTATAAGCGCGAGCTGGCATAGCCCCCGCCTCATGGAATTTATAATCTTTGGGGCAAAAGAAACAGTATCAAAATACCACACAAATCAATGTTAAAAAGAAATTGTGAGTACAATGAAATAGCGTTACATGATAATTTGTTTAGTTTTTTGTGTGTCATAGTAACAGATACACAGAAATTACATTAGTCTGTAGTCTACTTTTACATTTGTATTTTCTTATGAAAATCTTTCTCTAATATATTTAAATAGGCAATTGTTATTCCTTTATATGGATGTACAACAATTTATTTGCCTGATACCTTGTTATTGGGCATTTAGCTTACTTATAATCCTTCAGTATTGTAAACATAATATTGTTTTAATTTCTTAAACTAAGTTTTCGCTAATGGGCTTTGTATTCTCAAGAAGAGAATGCATCCTGCTCCCCATGCTTTAAGAAATTTGGATAGGGTCTTGACTTAATCAGTCAAAGATAAAAAATCTCACTTACAGTAGAAAGAGCCATAGAAAAGGCAGCATAGCCCACAACTGCTAGTCACCAGGTCTGGACAGAGCGGCTTCTTCCCAGTCTGGAAAACATAGTTCCTGCTGTAGCACTGTGGTTTTATACTGGAGGCCAGCCTCCGACTTTGAGGCACTGATAGTCTATGTGCATTTAAGTTCCATTTAAGGAAATATTTACAAATGCTGGGCACTGTTGTTTCTCAGATCAAACATCCCTTGTGGGGTGGGAGCAGAGGACAAAGCAGTTAGTGTCCAGGAGTGATTGTGTCCAGTGTCTGTTGCGGTCTTCTGTTCTGTTTCACCCACGTCTCTGCATTTACTAACGAGGCTAGATAGTTTATTACAGGCTTACAGACCAGTTGTGTTTCTTTATGCATTTCTTGTTCACAGCCTTTGCCAAGTTTTCTATGGGTCCAGTTGGCCATTGTGCTGCTATTCTATCAACAGTGTTTTCACTTATGTTGCAAACATTTAGTTCAGTTTATCTGTGCTTTTTAATTGGCTTGGATGCTTCTAGCATGGGGATGAAGAGCCTGGACTTGGATGCAGATCTTTGTCTCATATCCTGTTTGGTGACTTGGTAGCTATGGACTTCAGGCAAATAGCATAACACCTTTAAAGCTTGTAGGTATTGTTGTGATTGTTTTTGTTTTTCTTTTTATCTCTGAAAAGAGAGATGTAGGAGTAAACTGAATAATGCATGTTCACTGTAGAAACTTGGGAAAACACATAACTCTAAAATAAAAACATTAAAATTATTCATAATGCTCCTACCCATTATTCTTACTTTCACATGCACAGTAGAACCTCTGGAAGTTGACCACGCAAGGGACTTTAAGAAACTGGTCAGAGGTGGTCAACATAAGGAACTAGGCCTACTGTACTGTATGTACATGTGGTGTATGTCTAGTCAATGAAAATTAGGTCAACTTAAGTAAAAGGTGCTTAATATATGGAGGTTCTACTGTATATATTAAATATATGTGTGTGTGTGTATATATATATATAAAAGCAGTTTGTGTCATGTTAATGCAGATCATAGTATAATATAATCTTCTAATAATTGTTCTCTTACAGTGTATTACAAATGTCTTCCTTGGTTAATATAATACATGTGTCTACTTTATTATTTCTAATTATTTTTATTTATTTTTATTTATTTTTTTATTTTTTTTGAGACAGGAGTCTCAAGCTGTCCCCCTGGGTAGAGTGCTGTGGCATCTCAGCTCACAGCAACCTCCCACTCCTGGGCTCAAGCGAGTCTCCTGCCTCAGCCTCCCAAGTAGCTGGGACTACACACGCCCCCCACAACGCCCGGCCATTTTTTGGTTGCAGCCATCATTGTTGTTTGGCAAGCCCAGGCTGGGGATTCAAACCCACCACCTTAGGTGTACGTGGCTGGTGCCCTAGCCACTTGAGCCACAGGCGCTGAGCCATTATTTCTAATTATTATATAATATTCCATTGTACAGATGTACTATAATCTATTTCTTATTTTTAAATTAAATTCCGATTTTTAATTATTAAAAAATGTAATGAACACTTTATGATTACTTCTAATAATCCTTTATATTAAAAGATTAGTACCTTTTTGGGCGGCACCTGTGGCTCAAAGGAATAGGGCGCTGACCCTATATGCTGGAGGTGGCGGGTTCAAACCTAACCCCAGTCAAAAACTGAAAAAAAAAAAATAAGATTAGTACCTTTTTAAGGTTTTGGGCATTTCAAGGTCATATCTTTTTTTTTATTGTTGGGGATTTATTGAGGGTACAAAATACGTTACACACTGAGACCCCACCCCCTCCCTCCTCCCTTCTGTCTGCTCTTCCATCATCCTTAATTATTAGAGAAATGAAAATCAGAACCACCCTGAGATATCATCTAACCCCAGCGAGAATGGCCCACATCACAAAATCTCAAAACTGTACATGCTGGTGCGGATGTGGAGAGAAAGGAACACTTTTACACTGTACCCTAATACCACCTTTTTGGAAGGAAGTATGGAGAAACCTCAGAGAACTCAAGCTAGACCTCCCATTTAATCCTGCAATCCCATTACTGGGCATCTATCCAGAAGGAAAAAAAAAATTGTTTTATCATAAGGGAAACTTGCACAAGACTGTTTATTGCAGCTGAATTTACAATCGCCAAAATGTGGAAATAGCCTGAGTGCCACCCCAACTCAGGAATGGATTACTAAGCTGTGGTATATGTGTACCATGGAGTACTATTCAGCCATTAAAAAAATGGAGACTTCACAGTATTTGTATCAACCTGGATGGAAGTGGAACTCATTATTCTTAGGTCATATCCTTTATCTTTTTTGCCAGCTTGATACATGAAATGATACCCTGTTAATTTAAATTTGCGTTTATTTTGAGTATGAGTAACTTCAGACATTTTATATATTGTTTTTATTTTATTTTTTAATAAATTGCCGTGTTAATTTTGTGGCTAAATTTTCAATGGAGGTGTTTATTTTTTTCTTATGAATCTCAAGTGCACTTACCTATGGTAAGAACATTAACCTTTTACCATACATATTAGAATTATTTTTCTGTTTTCCTTCCACTTTTTATTGTTTATGATTTAAGGAGGACTTGATTTGCTTTTTCTGAGTGCAAATAAACGCAGCCATCTTTTCTTTTCTTTTTTTTAACCTTTAAGGATTGTGTAAGTAGTTATCAATATTTTCCCCAAGTACCTCTATGTCTCTGGTTTTTGCTTAAAACAGATTTTAGATTTCTATCTAAATTTTACATTTAAATATAGACTATAAGCCCCGTAAGGGCAGCAGTTTTGTGCATCTTATTTCTTATTTCTGGCTGCATTCACAGCACATCATAAGCATGTAATGCATATTTGTCAATAAAAGAGCATAAATCTTTAGTTGCATGAACCGCATATTATAAAATATGATAGAAATATGGCTGCCGTACCATTTTCAGAGGGCTGGAAATGTACTTTTTAATTACACATGTAATCTATCTTACCTCTATCTGGAACATTCTTCCTCTGTCTTCTCATGGGTTTAATTCTTGCCCATCTTTAGATCTCAGCTCAAGGATTGTCTCTGTAGGAGACCTTGGGTAATAACCCACTGACAAGGTCACCTTACACATTGTAAGCTTTCCTGACACTCTCTTTGCAGCTTTTCATAGCTGCAGTTTCACAGTTGTTTGTGGAATTATTTGAATGTTTCTTTCACCCTCTGACCCTGCCACCGAACCAGCAGGGACTTGGTGTATTTTTGTTCATTATTGTATCCGACTCATTACTGTACCCTAATAGTACACATTAAATCGTTAACAAGGTTTTACACATGAGTTTACAATTTTTGGAATAGACAAATAAATGAATGAACAAACTGCCACCAAAATCATGTAGCAAGTTCTTAACACATGTGCGTATTTGGTGCCTTTCAAGATGCTGTATTTTGTATTACTGATTTTTTATTGATTTGTTGCCAGTATCCTAGAGATTGGTAACTGGACCTTCCAGAAACATTTTAGTCTCTCTTAGATTATGATATCTGATATCGTCCTGTATACTCCCTATACTATTCCTTGGAGTTTTAAAAATTTTCTAACTTTTTCTCATATATTTCTCTTCCAATTGAATTTTATAATCGGTTGCCAAGTTCAGAAAAATCTCACTGACAAAAATTGCAAAAAATAAAAATAAAAAAATAAATAATTTAAAAAAGGGTGGCACCTGTGGCTCAAAGGAATAGGGCGCCAGCCCCATGTGCCAGAGGTAGCAGGTTCAAACCTGGCCCTGGCCAAAAACTGCAAAAAATTAAAATTAAAAGAAAAAAAACTCACTGAGTATTTATAAGTATATATATGTATGCACATACATTGTGTGTGTGTGTATTGAAAGGAGTTCTTTTAAATTTATAAATTGAGCTGGAGGAAGTGTGTGTATTTGTGATGGAATATTGTCTTCTAATTGGGCTATTGGCTGTGTGGCTTTTATTTTCTTGAATGCTTTTTATTTCCCTCAGTTAAATTTTTAAACTGTATTGATACAAGACCTAAACATTTGCATTGAGATTTGTGTTAGACATTTTTGTGCAGAAAATACCTCACACGGTAGACTTGAATTTGCTTTCTTTAGAAGGATCTGCTTGTAGGGTTGGCTGGTCCTTGCCTGGCATCTGAGAACTTGGCTTTTGAAATGTTCCCAGTGGTACAAAGTGATAAGGTAATTTGGTGTGCCGGAGCTCTTGAACTTCATTGTGCCTGCCTGGACTTTTTTTTCTTTTTTTAACAATGTGATTTGTAGTGAAAGCTTACTTTTCTTCTTGAGGTTTTTAATGATTTTGGCTGATCGTGCAAGTATGGCCAAACCCTTGAACTATGAGTCTTAAGGGGTTTCCTAGGCAGAGGCTATGCACACGCTGCTGTATTTCCCTGCTGCACAACATTAGAAACTTTCACATGAATTTCTCCAGATGCCACTTGATGAGTCCTTAACTCCTATTACATTTAGTTTTCAGTTACATCCCTTAGCTTTTCCCAATAGTCCCAATAAGGTCATCTCCAAATGATAATTCTGTTAATTTTTCCTTTTTATTTCTTTTTTTATTATTTTGAGACAGAGTCTCACTTGATCACCCTTGGTAGAGTGGCATGCTATCTTAGCTCACAGCAACCTCAAACTCTTCAGTTCAATGGATTCTGTTGCTTCAGCCTCCCAAGAAGCTGGGACAGGCACCCACCACAACACCTAGCTATTTTTAGAGATGGGGTCTTACTCTTGCTCAGGCTGGTCTCCAACCTGTGACCTCAGGCAGTCCACCTGCCTTGGCCTCCCAGAGTGCTAAGATTACGTCAGTGAGCCACTGTGCCCAGACTAATTCTGTTGATTTTTAAATAATGTTTATTCTTCACATTTATTTTTCTTGTCACATTACTTTGATTAGGTCTTCCAGAACAATATTGAAAAATACAGTTGACTTCAGGAACTTTAATATAATTGTGATTGTGTTTTACAATTATGTTTTTCTATTATTTTTAGTCTGATATTCTTTTTGTTTTTTGTTTTTTGCACTTTTATTTTGGCTGGGGCCGAGTTTGAACCCACCACCTCCGGTATATGGGGCCAGCGCCCTACTCCTTTGAGCCACAGGTGCCACCCTAGTCTTATATTCTTTATCATAATGAGAAACGATTCCTCCACATCTAGCTTAAAGTTTCATCAGAAGCACGTGACATGTTTTATTAAATGACTTCTTTTGGTATCTGTTGAGATGACCTAATTAATTCTTTACTAAGAAATGAATTGTTACATACATTGTAAGAACCTCATTTAAAAAGAATCATATATAAGTATATATCCTGAAGATAACAAAGTGTCCATATTATTTTAAATAATTTTAAGGTCTTGCTTTGGAAAGGAGATGAATACCTGTGTCCATTTTGTTATATATTATGAAGAATAAAATAATAAATAGAAATATTGAGATTACTCATAATTCTCTGGAAGGACATTCACAACAAAGGAATCTGTATTTGGCACCTGTTTGCTAAAATGTGTGTTTTCTGAATTTTAGCAAGACATACACATAGCTGTGTATCTATTACATATCAGTGTAATTTGGGTGCACAAAAGTCTGTTCCATTCAGACAAATTTTTTTTGAAGCACTGACATCTGCTTCCAGCTCTTTTATCTTTACTTTCAATGTAATATGATGAAATAAACTCCTTACATATTTTACGTAATCATCACATTATCTGAACTAGTGATACTTGAATATTAATAGTACTGACAGAGCATGAGATAGCATGAGGTCATCAATGAATTCTCATCTGATTTCCTCTATAATCAGTCATGTCCATTACAAGTTATTTCATTTTGCTCGTATTTGCTTCCTGTATTCTATAAGTCCATTACTAAGACGTTATCAGGACTGAAAGTTTACGGTTAAAAAAGAGAAAATGTTAATTTTGTACACACAGGTTTTAAAAATAATGACTATCTTCCTAACTACACTATCATATTACTGAAAAATACTGTGTCTATGAGTCGCATGGTCCTTGTAAAAAGATGAAAAAGAAGGAAGCATGTGTGTAAATAAACATAAATTATAAAATTTAATTGAAAGTCAGTTCATGCTGCTCTTCAGTTTCTTTCACATGGGAGATAACATTTTGGGCTTAGTAACAAAGTCTTTTCTCTCCTTTACTCCCTGCAACTTTCCATCTGATAATGTGGCAAAGAGCAGCTTTTTGAAAACAAGTGAAGAGAATGCCACCATAAAAGCCTGTTTTCCTGATTTCCCTCAACTCTGTACCTAGCAGGTAATTTTCCTGATCAATGACCATAAAGAGGAGGCAAGTTAAAAAGAAGACCTGGCCCCTATTCTCAAGCACCGCCTAGGCCAGCAGGGCACTGGGCATGCAAACACTTTTCATGCTATGGTCATTTCTTTTAGGGCTATGCAAAGTTGGTGAAAACCTAGGAAGTCTATTTAACTTAGCATCAAGTGTCAAGTAAAGTATTATAGACGGTGACGGACCTGAATTTAAGCACCGCGCCCACGCCCTCCTTAGCTAAATGGCTCCACTAAACCTTTCTGATGTTACTTCTGGTATGACTGTGTGAGGGTTCTCTGAAGAAACAGAGCCCCTGGTGCACGTGCATGCATGTGTGTGTGTGTGTGTGTGTGTGTGTGTGTGTACACAAGGGTAAGGAACTTGAGCTTCTCAGAAGGTATTGTTAAGATCAAATCAATAGAAATGAGTCAGTTTGGGGGAAGGAGAAATAGGAGCAGAAGAGAAGTTCAGAGAAAATTATTGTGTAGATAATAGGAGGGAAAGGGAAGCCTTCACTGTGACTCTGAAGTTTCCAAGGTGCGAGATGGCATAAATGGATCAGACTTGTCAGAAAAGGCTTGGAAGTTGAGTTTTGTGTGTGCTTCCTTTGACACACCTGTGGACCAATGACGGGAAAAGAGGCCCAGGCGAGGGCCAATGTGTGGTCCTCAGCCTCGCACCTGCAGAGGAGCCAGGTGAGGGGAGGAGGCCACCTGAGGAGATCACGCAGTGTCGTCGGATGCCCTGAGTGTCCACATTCCTTGTCCTGTAAATATGTGATTGCCTGAATAATTGAGTTAGTAATGGGCTCTGTGTGAAGCCAAAGCAATGGGAAGATTTTATTGAGAAATCTACAAGATGCAATTAAAGTTCTCAATCACAAGTTGTCATGTGTTAGGGCAGATTATTAAAGCAGACTTCTTTCCACATAACTGCGTGACTAACCAAGTGAACTACTGTATTTGATTCTCAATTCTCATCTCTAGATGGCCTCTCTCCACAATTGGTCCCACCACATCCATTCTTGCCTCACTATGAGGAAATCTCTATGTAGTGGCCATTAAGATTTGTCACCTAAATATAATGACAATCTCTGTATAAAATCTTACTTCTTTCTTTGGCTCCTGCCAACCTTTCTATCCTCATCTGTGTCCCTTCTCTCAACTAGGCTCCAGCCAAAGGAGCTGTCTTTGTGGTCTTGCCTTTGGGCCTGTGCATGTGGTAGTTACTTAATGAATATTTATTAGATTAATGAATGACTCTGCCTTTTAGATTTGTTATGAGACATAAATGTGAGGAAATATATGAAAAGCCTAGCAAAGGACCTGGTGCATTAGAGTTGAACAATATATTTCCCTCTGACCATTTGCCCTTGTGTGTTTCTCAACATATAATCTCAGTGTTTTTCTATCCTCTCCTGTCCCAGGCCATCTTCTGAACACCTCCCAGCCAGTCAATTTACTGTTTTGGGCTCAGGCCATGTGTGTTTTTCCTTCTCACTAGTTGGCCCTGGCTTCATCCGGTTCCCTGGGCTTTTTCTCACATGTCCTCTTCCGAGTAACCCTGCTTCTTATTGTACTTAATTATATATGGATTCCTGGTCCCAAGGAGACTGAGCATACACCAGCCTTCCTGCTGGAAATTCCCAGGAGAATGAGAATCCTCTGGGGTACTTGGCACAGACTTACCAATGGACTCTTGCTCATACAGCACTATCATGATCACACCGTTACTATGTGGATTTGGAATCAACACTCCATAAATTGTAGCCAAGGCTGGTGGGACACCAACTCTGGAGCGGGCAGTGTTGTAAGCAGTTTCCATATATTGCCTCACTTTATGAGTGTGGCTTTATTAGTATTCCTATTTTATACTTACTAACTTGCCTAAGGCCTCAGTGCTACTGATTTGCAAGTTAAGATTTAAGCCCGGGTAGTCTAATTTCAGATTCCTGCCCTTAACCATGCTTTTATATTCAGTTGTGCCTCCGTAGCAGTTTCAGGGTCATAGAGTTAACTTTTATTCTTTAGCATTTGAGTCTAAATTTTAAAAATAATATGCAATGTTAGGTTTAAAAAATTCAAACAATCCCTTCCTACTCTTCTACGCGACCACTTCAAGTTTCATCCCTTAAGGCAGCTACTGTTAAAAATATTTTCAGAACTTTTTTCATCAAACGGGTTTTTTAGAACCTCTTAGCGTGTTTGTGATTCTTGTCCTCTGAAAAGCCAGCTTATTCCTCGTTCGTTGTACAAGTTTGAAATACAAATAGTCCAAACACAGATCACACACTCTCTCTCCACACACGCACACTCAGAGTTGCACCCAAGTCTGTTTTAGATTGTTGTTTTTATCATAAATCACGAACTATTTTTCAAGTTTTCACATTTCTCATTTTCAAGTTTTTCTATTACCTTTTATTAATGTATGTTCTGGGATTCTTTTGCTCTTTGGATTTTTATTCTATTTTCATAATAAAACAACACACTGTGCCCTCAAGAAGAAAATTTTCTTTTTTTTCGTTATGGTAGTCAGTGTGTTAAGCATAATGTGGGTTGAAGGAAGGAGTTCCACTTATGTCCAAACAAGATTTCTAAAACTAATTAAATTCTTATCTGTTTGGGACCCATTTACATGAGATTCTGCCTGAAGGAGACCTACTTTTATTTGAAAACTCCAGGCTGATGAATTCTTTAAATTGCCGGGACCGAAATTGTTATTTGACAATTCATCTATGTCTGTATCACCCTGATGCTTGAGACAAATGAGCCAACGGCTCTTCCTGACTGAGGAAATTGTTTTGTTTGGTTGTGTTGTGTTTTTTGAGAAAGTCTCACTCTTGCCCTGAGAAGAGCACCCTGCTATCACAGCTCACCACAACCTCAAACTCTTGGGCTCAAGCAATCCTCCTTCCTCAGCCTCCCAAGTAGCTGGACTACAAGCACCTGCCACAATGCCAGACTAGTTTTTCTATTTTTTATTAGAGACAGAGTCTTGCTCTTGTTCACACTGATCTTGAACGCCTCAGCTCAGGCGATCCACCTACCTCAGCCTCCCAGAGTGCCAGGGTTACAGGCCTGAGCCACTGTGCCCGTTCAGGAAATGGGTTTTGAGGCACCTTTCAACAGATGGCTTTATCTACTCAAGAAACAAATGCTTTTTGAACAAAGTAAAGAGAGCTTTATTTCTAGATCTTTGTTTTCTGTATTCATCCTTCCCTGAAGAGGAGCTCTATAATTTTTAATCAGGAATGCAAATGTGCCACTGTGGAAATGGTGGTACTTTCCAGCATAAAGCAGAACATTTTCCTAAAAAGTGAGGTCACAGAAGCACGGAGCAGAGCAATCCCAGATGGCACCAATATTTGATTTCATTTTTAGCACGCTCATATGCAGCAGATGGATTGGAAGGCTGACCTCTGTGACACTTCTGCATCACTGCCTGCTGCTCCAATTGCCTTTGAGAATGTTTTTTCATAAGGCCTCTCCTGGTACCCCAGAGATTGATGCCTGGCCGCCCGCCTGCGTTCCGCTTCATTACTCCAGGGCTCTGTGCTGGCGGGCCGCAGGATTCTATAGAAGGGGAAATCCTCGCTCATCAGTAGCACACGCTTTTCCTACAATCTTTCAGATTGTGTGTAACATCTTAGGGTGCCTCATCTTAGCTTTCTAGGGGAGCTCTGTGTCTGTTTTTAACTTCTGGTTTTTCTGCTTTCTTTCATGACGTGGCTAAATCAAGAATCATGTAAAAAATCCTCTAGAAATGGCAATATCTGTTTCCAACATGCCTACTGAACACAAAAATCTACTTAATGTGAATATTGCTGGTTTCCTCCTGGAACTATAGCTTCAGAGCTTAAGAGCACAGACCTGGGTTAGATTCTGCCATTTCCTTTAAGAGTAAGCTGTATTTTTGTAGGGGTTTCCAACCTACACCCTGTGGGCCAAATGCTGATTTTGTGAGGGTGTTTTTTGCTTATCTGTGGTGTCACCTATGACAGAAAGTATGCATGGACCTTTTTTTTTTTTTTTTTGCTAATCAGCTTTCATTAGTGTTTGTGTATTTACAAACATCATGTGGCCTGAGATATCTCTTGTTCTTCTAATGCGTGGCAGAGAAGAAAAAAGGCTGGAGGCCCCCACTCCTTTAGAATAAGGCACAGCTTCCTTGTTTGTGAACTAGAGGTACTGTTAGTGCCAGGCAATTAGGATTGACGTGAAGATTAAATGAGGTAGTGAATGTCACATGGTTGTCACAGTATCTGGCACAAAACAAGTGCACAATGAATATTAGTTTGTGGCACATACAATAACTTATATTGTTGTGTATGTGTAGAAAAGACGATATAAGTGATAAATCAGTTTTGTTTTTTATTTGGAGAAAGTGAACTATTTGTTAAGGAAGGTATTTTGAGATAGAATCTCACTTGGTCATCCTGGGTAGACTAACATGGCTCCTCAAACTCTTGTAGTCAAAAGATCCTCTTGCCTCAGCCTTCCAAGTAGCTGGAACTATAGGCACCTGCCACAATGCACAGCTAGCTTTTCTGTTTTGGGTAGAGACAGAGTCTTGCTCTTGGTCAGGCTATTCTCAAACTCCTGAGCTCAAGCAATCCACCTGCCTCATCCTTCCAAAGTGCTAGGATTATGGGTGTGAGCCAATAGTCCCAGGAAAGGAAGATTTTTTTTTTTTTTTTGAGACAGAGTCTCATTATGTCACCCTCAGTAGAGTGCAGTTGTGTCATAGCTCACAGCAATCTCAAAGTCTTGGGCTTTAGCGATACTCTTGCCTCAGCCTCTCAAGTAGCTGGGACTACAGGTGCCCACCACAGTGCCCGGCTGTATTTTTTGTTGTAGTTGTCGTTGTTTAGCAGGCCCTGGTATATGTGGCCAGTGTCCTAACCACTGAGCTGCAGGTGCCAAGCCATAAAGCAGTGGTTCTCAACCTGCGGGTCGCGACTCCATTTTAGATGCCTCTGCGGTTGCTTTGTTGTGAACCTTGCTTTAGGAAGTTTTCTGTTCCCTTTTTATAGATCTAACATAAGGCCAGACTATGCAGACTCCAATTTCCACGACTTCAAGATGCACACCTTCACTCGGGTTACGTCCTGCAAAGTTTGCCAGATGCTCCTGAGGTAAGCTTGTTCAGTAGGTTTCTCAGTTTAAGGGAATTGGTATAACCGCTAAGTGTTCCTGACTTTTCTGGCCAGGATGCTCTTCAGTGGGGACGTTGCCTTAACATTGCAACGTGAGACCCTTGCTACAGCCTTCTATTGGACAGACCCTTCAGAAGCCCCCCTGAGCTCCTCTCCCTCGGCTGAGGTGTGCTTTGAACAGCACCGTTGATACCTTTTCTTTCCTTTCTCACACTAATGATTTCATAGAGGCAGAATTTAGCACATTTTAATATATCACTCTCTAATTTTACCTTTCAGAGGAACATTTTATCAAGGCTATTTATGTTTCAAGTGTGGCGCCAGAGCGCACAAAGAATGTTTGGGAAGAGTAGACAATTGTGGAAGAGTTAATTCTGGTGGTAAGTCAAGTTTATTGTTGTGATTCTGTTTTTAACGAGGACATAAAATTTGCTAAACCTAATTAAGGCCCAATTTACTCTTAATATGTGTTTGTGGTAACGTATCTGCTTTTGAAACTATCAGTTATAAGCACAATTAGAAAATTGCTTAATGTCTGGGCAACTTTTTTTTCTATATGACTTTGCTTTAAATTGTTTAAGAATCTGGGTGACTTTTATATCTACTTTGGAGGCCAGGGTCTTCAAGAAGGACTCAAAGGGTTTCATGTCATTGGATCAACCCCAAGCCCTAAATATACCATTAAAACGGGTGCAAACATGGGCAAAACAAAATAAACGGAGTGGTGAAGACAGAGCAGAAAGAATACATTCTTCATTTCTCTCTTTAGTTCCTAAATTTCTTTTTAATTCTCGTAAATATTTAGCTCAGAACTGCCAGTGGTTACTAAAGTAAACATCACACAGACTAACGTGTGAATTAATGAACCGAATACATTGTCATTTTTCAGCATTCAACAAAGAGCATCCATCCTTTGGGTTTTATGTAAATATTTTCCCCTTCGTTTTTTAAAATAACACTCCATGGTGGTTGTATGAGCTATTTCTAAGACCGTTGGCAATTATGCATTCAGTAGCCTTTTGCCCCTCTGAGCTCTTCTTGGGCTCTCTTCCTTCTCTTTCTTTTCTGGCCCCTTTATTCTTTCTCTTTCTTCTTTTTTCTCTTTGTCCTTTTCCCCTGAGTTTCTCTCTCTGTGTGTGTGTGTGTGTGTGTGTGTGTGTTTTTATCAATAAGACCTTTCAAAATCAGTAAAACTTTTGAACACAAGAAAGGATCTTTAACAGCTTCCGTTCAAAAGGTAGCCATGTCAACCTTTGATTTTCCCAGAGGAAAAGGTGGACATTGAATTATTTTGGATAATGTGAGGAAGAGTAAAAGAGAGAGACTGGCGTATTTCAGAGCTGAGTTCAGAAATGGGCGATTGTAGGAAAGGTGGTTCCGGATAGAGCCTGAGATCACAGTTCACTCACTGTGCTCCTTCCGTAGACATTTTTAAAGGGCCCCATGTGCCATCCTCTGTGCTAGGTGTGAACAGCTACAAGGAGGAAGGTCTTGGCTGTGGTCCGGCACCTGCTCTGTGCCTGTCCTGCCCAGGTGCTCTGCTAGGCATCATTTTGCAGGCATTCATTCAGGCTTCACAACAGCCCTTCCCCTTCACTGACTGAGGTCAGAGTGTTACACAGCTTACTCAAGGCCTAGTAAATAAACTTTCCTCTGTCTGAAGGTCAGAAACAGTTAACTGGGATGTAAAATTTAATAGAAGTACAAATTATTACATAATTCTAACGTTTAATTGTCTACCTGATACAATTTATCACTTTTTGTTCTTTGTCCATCCCATCTGTTGGTCTCTTTGGGGACAATTAACATGTCATTTGCTCATGGAAGGCTAATATTTTTA
This sequence comes from Otolemur garnettii, assembly GCF_000181295.1. NCBI lineage: Eukaryota > Metazoa > Chordata > Mammalia > Primates > Galagidae > Otolemur > Otolemur garnettii. Next base: position 3,514,694 of record NW_003852405.1, read on the forward strand.
TAAATCTCACAGCCCTGCCTTGCTGAGGTGCAGTCTGTGAAGAATATAAACTGATCCCATAGTTGGCACGGTGGTTGTGTTCGAAAGCGTATCATTAGGGAGTAGCTGAGAGGAAGCAGAGGTGGTTGAAATCCTAGCTCTGCTATTTGCCAGATGTGCGACCTTGGGAAATTTGCTGGAGTATTGTGAGCTTTTGTTTTTTCCTCTTTAAAATGTAAATTAGACAAATATTATGGGGATCCAGTGAGATAATATTGATGCTTACCACCATGCCGAGCCCAGACACAAAAGAACTCACTAATTTGATCCAGGATGTTATAATGAAAAGTCAGGGTTTTTTTGTTTTGGGAGGGGGTTTGTTTGTTTTGAAAAGCATGGCCTCTTCTATATTTTTATTGCTTTTATGATCTGATATACATGTGGATAGAAAAATTAATGAACACAAGTTTGAGGTGATATTCAAGTATGACATTAAAAGGAGCTAATAATTTAAACTTGAATGTTAAAAAAAGTCAATAGGAAACAACTGGGAGTCCCTAGTCTAGACAAAGCATCATTCTCTAAACTTTGTTGTACAATTCAGTATGAAGCAGGACAGGATTTTTTGAACTTCTGAGTTTGGTTTTGGAGTTTGAACATATTCCCTCCTCTCCCAGCTCTCTCTTCTTGGCATCCTCCGGCTGACCTCCGTTCTCGTTCTAGTTTATACATCTGTGCCCTTTCTTTCCCTGTCTCCTCTCTTTATGTTCCTAGTGATCAGTGACACTGAATGCCTGTAGCCAGTTAGTGGTATGAAAATGGTAGAAGCTGCCCACGAGGGCTCTCTTTTTGCCTTCGGATCAGGATTTTCTGATGGCCCTTTTTAATAAAGGGGCCATGTCCTCAGGGATAAGAGGAAACTGTGTTACAGCTCCTCAGGAACCTTCTCTCCCCGACTCCCAAACAGGTGCCCTCTGAGAGTGGGAAGTCCTGATGCCCTGTTCTCAAACTTGAGCTTCTTGTACTGGTGTAGGTAGTAAGCACATATAGGATGTAAGATGAGCTTGGTAGGTCTGATGTGAGTGTGGTAAAATAGGTATCATTTTTGAGTTCATGGGCAAGCTAGACTTCATGGGCTGTTTTTCAGTCTGCCATGAATTTCAAAATTGGCTTCAGTCTTGCACAGTTCTCTGTGTGGGCATCCAGGAATAATTTCTTAGAGCAGTTCTCAATGTGGTTTTCTATGACTGGCATAGTATTGGGGGAAATGTGGGGGTTTGGGGGACAGAAGGAAATGACAAGATATTTCAGGGGCTGGAGGCATGGTTCATTTGAATATAGCTTTTGTATGGGGGGAAATGTGATATCATTTCAGGAAAACCTGACTCTGAGGGAAATCATTCCAAAAGCCAGTTTTAAAGCAAGTGTATAGTATTAATCCAAGGCAACTTCAAGTATAGAGAGTGGGCTTTGAGATGGCAGGGCCCTCACAGCCTGGGGAACATTCAGGGAATGAACCCCCAACTGCTTCTCCTCCATTCCCAAACAGCCATATTCCTTTCTTAATGCTCCCCTGCTAGAAGCCACTTAGCTCTTTCCTTGTCCAGTTAACTATGCAGAGATCCTCGTGATCTTTCCATTCTTACTATGTGTCCTATGTTAACAAAGTTGAGTAGAAACCATTAACAAGATGATTTAACTTTATTAAAGTCATTTATATTTTCCTTTTGTACTGTAAGACCAAAATTAAGTCTTTTGTTTATGCTATTTCCCCATATTGTCTATGCTACTTCTCGCTGAACAACCCTGTACAGATACTATAAAATAAAGCTGATTTTGTGCTTTGGTGCTGACTGCAGCCATCAGCTCAGTCCATCCTCCTGATTCTATCTTTCATTTCTGTGTCTTCTCTTGTGCTGTATTCTCCTCATTTCCCACCAATTCCACTCTGGTTTTCTTCCCTTCCCTGCACTGGTTCAGGACACGCAAGTGTTTGCATAATCCATGTCCCCCCATAACATAAGTCATAGGTGAGTTCAAAGGGTAGCCATGTCAGAAGAGATTTACTGCTTCTTTATAGAAATTTATAGCAACAGTACATAACATAGGTTACTGTATTTTCAAAAAACAGTAAGAGATTCTGACTAGGTGTGAGTCAGGAGTCTACTTTTCCAGAACACTGTGACCAGTAGGAATGGTTAAGTTGTTCTAAACATTGAATAGTTGGGGGGAGGCTTCCAAAGTAGGAAGTATGAAAAGGTTGGTTAATGGATATAAGAGTCCAGCTAGATAGGAGGAATAATTTCTAGTGTTCTACAGCGTGACAAGCTAACTGTAATGAAGATTTATCATATATTTTCACATAGCTAGAAGAGCAGATTTTTAATGTTCTCAGCACAAAGAAATGATACATGTTTGAAGTGCTGAATATGCTGATTATCCTGATTTGATTATTACCTTGCATACATGTATTGAAATATTGTGCTGTGCCCTGTAAATAGTATAATTATGTGTTACTTTAAAATAAAGCAAAAACATTTTTAGAAGGAAGAGAGCATGCCGTCTTCATTTAACAACAGAGGTATGTATAGAAGGGAGAGGTCACGGGGAAAAGAGGCACCAGTTGTACAGAATGACAGAGTAAAATGACAAGGGTGAAAAGAAGGCTGGAGAATCCTTCACTTTCCCTTTTAATGGCCAGATCCAGTGGTTTCAGGTCTTATCCTGCTTGACCTTTCTGAGTCCTTTAACACTGTAAACCATTCTCCTTGACACTCTCTTCACATCCCATCACACCCCTCATGGCATCACTTAGAGTTCTGGTTTAGCTACAGACTGCACCCCTGGTAGATAAGTGTCCATCTCACATAAACCTCCTTTCCTGAAGCTGGATTTGAAATTTCCATCTTCTCGCCTATCCTCTCCAAGGTGTCTTCCAGTAATCTCAAATTTCCCTTAACTAAAACCAACCTCAGGAGCTGTGACCTGGGCTTCAAGGTCCGTCATCCATTACACGCATCCTTGACTCCTTCCTCTTCCTCATCTTCATCCTCTTACCTCTTCTTAGCTTTGCTCTGGAGTATCTCTAGAATCCATCTGTAGAGTATTGCTATAGACAGAAAATCACAATATCTCTTATTTGGACCACATAAAAGTTTCCTAACTTCTTGTCTTAATCTCACTCCTTCTGTAAATTTATAAATGGTCTTTATTAAAATCAAATCTGAGTATGTCACTCCTTGGTTTACTCTACTTTCCATTTTTTTACAGAATAATGCCCAGACCTCCCATAATGGCACTCAAAGCTCTGGATCACTTTTCCAGTCAATTTTTACTGCTCCCCAACCCACAACTCATAACACCACTATGTTTAGTACTCACAGTTCCCCAATCACTTTTTTTCATTTCTATTTCTATGTATCTAAGTGTATTTTTGGTTTTCTGTTTTAATGTCTTTCCTTCTCTTGTCTGTTTGGTGAACTTATAATCATTTTTAAAAACTCAATACAGATGTCCCCACTTTGAAAACCTTTTCTGATATTCCTGGTGCCTGGGCTTCCTCAGCTTGTGCTTCCACAGCTTCCTCTGTGCAACTCTGGCATCTTATATTTATTTTTATCATGGCATTTATCACATTTATTATCATTGATTCCTTGTCCATTTCCTTAGTTAGATTAGAAGCCTTACAATGATAAGAACCATACCTTGCTGTTTTGACCTCAGGGAAGACAGGTGGATGATTGAGTGAGTAGGTGATCAGCAAACAGATGGACAGATGAATGGGCAGAACTGCAGGGCACTAGATCTTCTGGGTCCTGAAGACCACTAGGGCCTTAGAGATTGTGGGAGATTGTATAGACTTTGGTTCCACCCTTGTAGAGACTAGTGGGGGTCCTCAAACTTTTTAAACTGGGGGCCAGTTCACTGTCCCTCAGACTGTTGGAGGACTGGACTGTGGGCCCTGGGATGAGTTGGCTGCTAAGCAGGACAGGCAGTGGTGGCAAAAACACCCGGTGAGCTGGATAAATGTTCTAGGCGGGCTGCATGTGGCCTGCGGGCCATAGTTTGAGGAAGCCTGGCCTTAACTAGTCTTGAGTACCTCTAGAAAAGTGATAAAAACCATATTTGAATCCCTGGCTGGTACTTAATGAAAGATAGAAAACTGGGGAGACCTTTTACATTCCTTTCTAGTATTTATGCAAGGAAAGGCTGATGCGTAGTCTTCATTGAGCATTAGACATTTAACAAGGGACACCTGGGTTAAGCTAATAAGTAGCAAGAAAATGAACTGGTTTACCAAACACCTGAGGATAAAAATACCTCATCCTGGAGATATCCACTCCCTGATTCAGTCAGGCTCATTTTTAGAATTCTTGCCTGGGTCTTACTATTTTCTCTCCCCCAAATATGCTCTTTTCTCCTTACAGTTCCAAGGACTACTTTCTGCTTACTTCCCATTCAATCTCTTTGCCAATCATTAACTTCACCTTGACCACCTAATGATAGTCTGAATTAACTTGCATGTATAAGTTTAGTTATTTGCCAGAGTTAGGCTGTATTGGGGTAATTAACAATCTTTCAAATCGCAGGGACTGTAACACATGAAAGTTTATTTCTCAGACACCCACTGTTGGCTGTAGGTTCTGTGGTCCACCAGAGCACCTCCTTTCTAAGCAATGGCTTGGGGATCCAGGTGGGTTCCATCTATGTCTCCACAAACTGAAAGCCTAGCTTCCAGGGTTGCTGATTTTTAGACCCAGGGCCTGGAAGTAAGCAGTGGTACTGTCAATCACAGACCATTGGCTAAAACTAGTCACATGGCCTCGCCTTCATTACAAGGAAGGCTGGGCAGTGTAGCAGAGCACAGGGACTACTCTGCATCTGTCTCTGCCACTTGTATCCCCCCAGTAGCTTATAGGCTCCTTCCCTCTGGAAAGGTGTTTCCCATCCTTTGAGTCTACTCCTTAGTACCAAGATCAAAGTAGGCTCACTTAACATCAAGCTGTTATTGCAATATCCCCAAATATGACTACTTCAACCCAAATAAACTCCTTACTGGTGTTACAGGATGTGGCTAAATAGTAGTCATTAATCATTTGAAAATCCTCTGGAGACTTCTTCTTGTAGACATTAGCCTTCTTTGGGTGTTATTCTCCCTGGGTTTAGAAACCTTTTATATTTAATACTTTATGTCCCTTAAATTTATCTAGTCTTCATTCATCCCAAAATGATAATTACTTGGCAAAAATGCAGTGCATTCCGAATGAAGTAATCCATTCATATCAATGTACGACTATGACAGATTATTAACTTGCGTGCATTTGAAGTATGAAAAAAAGGTGTAAGTTTACTCTTTTAATAAGACAAGCCATGCAACTTGGAAACACATTTGAAGGTTTAGTGATTAGTTTGTCTTAACATCTGAGGATTTGCATGGATATAAAGGGCAGGCAGTTCCGCTCTCTTTTCCATTGAACTTGAGTTGACTCTTTCACATTCACCATGGCAACCTCAATGATCAACACATACATCAGCTCTGAAGTGTGTGCCAAAACTTTCCAACATTAATAATGCATAGGTATGAACTCCATTATACAAGCCTCTCTCAACAAGTCCGTGCAATGCCGGTGCAGTTCTGGGGTGCCATTCTTTCTCACAGTACACCACTGTGAAGTCTGATCCTAGACTGTTATGTTTTCCCCCCACTATGATACGTGGCCAAGCCCCTTTGGTCCCCTTCCTCCTTTAACATTGACCCATATAGCTTGCTTTACGTCTTCTCAGTTTAAACAAAGAAAGTAATGTTGGAAGGCAAATATTGCTGGAGCTGACAACTTTGGCTTAATGTATCTTTTCCCTGTGAGTGAGAATGCACACCTCAGCTGCTCTAACATTTAACTGAAGCAGATCCTCGTTTGTTTATCTGTTTAATCACTCTTTTATCTAGGCCAGCTACTGCTATAGCCACTCCCAACTGGAATGAAGTTGCCTGAGTGTCCTAGCAGTTTAAACATGGGAGATTCTGCTGCTTGGAAATTGCACCTCAAATTGGTGTCTGAAATGGGCTTCTTTATAAATCATACTGTGTGTTTTAGCTTAAAAGATAAGCTTTCATGATGCAATTTTATTTCAGCTGTGTTTCTACTGTGAGGCATGTTATCATGTTACTTTTACACGATGATCGATTTTATAACCAAAAAATGACTTTCGTTCTGCTTAATATTAATTACAACCTTTTGTACACATCCATCTTCTTTTATAACTCATCAAGACAAATTTCTTAACGGTAGTTATTATTTCTTCCATCTAACTATTTCGGTCAGTTTTCCGATACCTTAATAATTATTAAAGTGAATTGGAATCTATTATATGGTTGGGTTCCTGTTGGAGCTCCTGAAAAGACGTGGAATCCAGATGTTATTTATGGTTTATGGTTCATTTGTTTCTTTTGAAAACAGTACTGTAGGTGCTGGTAGTGAACATAGTGTTTGTGCAACTTTCTCCAAAATTGTATCAGTCCAACTGTCTTTTAGTTTTAATATTTTGCAGAAATAGCATGTTTGTCGTGGCGACAGGCACCTTCAGAGTCTATGCTAGTCATTACTTTTCTGTGGCCCCTTTAGAGACAAATGATCTTATTGGACATTGATATGTTAGTGTTAAGAAATAGACTTTCAGATAGGAGACAAAGCAAATTGTATAACAGGGTATGAACTGAGAGCCATTTGTGTTGGCGAGACAAATAAAATAGGACTGAATTTTATATTTAAACAAGTGAGTTATATAATGTGAGCATAAAACCTCCATGAAAATCCTTTCTCTTATATAAATATGGGCCTTGAGCGCTGTGCGGCACGGAAGACGGAGTTCTACAAAGGCTCCGTGGACCTCAGCACCTGCACTTCCCTGAACTACATTAAACCAGTTGGGACATGATGAAGCAATGCAAGTTATAAACCCCTTGGGGGGCTGTGAGTCACCACTCAGAAGGGTTCTTGAAAGGGGAAGAATGTTTTACAGTTTGATCAATCAGAGCCTGAGAAGTAGGCTGCAGGATAAGGATATGGTGAGGATTAACATTTTTGGACTTTAGAAGAAGGGAAATACCATCCAAAGAAAGTTCCCAAGAGAAAGACAGAGGCAGAATGAGGGACTTTTTTTTTTTTTTTTTTAATCATATCTCATCCAGCAGCCAAACTTTCTTCTTAGAATTCAGCCAAAGTAGATTTAATGATAATCAGCTCTTAGCATCCACCCCAGGGCAGAACTGTGGCCTGTACAGAGTTTGTTAGAGATCCAAGTGCCCACCATAGTGGTTCCATGTACACACCAAGAGGAAGTAAAAGATGGGCTTTCAGACTTCAAAATTAGAGTGACTTTTCCATAGAATACTTCATAGAAAGAAGTTCTTAACCCGTTTTTTTCAGCCAGAGTGAACTGTTTCTTTGAAAATGTCTGAAACAGTGCTGCAGTTGGTTTGTTCCTCTCTCTGGTTTCTGTTATTCTGTGTAAGTTATCAAGTGATTGCATTAAGAGAATTTAGATTATGAGAATTTAGATTACGTTTGTGACGGGTGGGGGCAAGAGTAACAGCATGGCCACTGTTGGAAGTACAGAACGTGTAAGTGAAGGACCCTGGTTAAGAGTTTCTGAATTTGGAGTAGATTCCAAGAGTTGTTGCCATTCCTTTTTCTTTTCCCCCATCCTTAGAAAATACACAGGACCTTACCAAGAGACATGACTAGAAAACAAAGTTAGACTTCCAATAGCTATTATTTATGCAGAATGCCTAGCAGATCAGAGTGCTGGCTGCTCTATGCCAAGGCCCTGACAGCAATGGGCCTCTACCTGGCCAGTGGGGTAGATGTGGCCTTGAGGATCGGGCACGATGGCAGGAAAGGGAAAGGGCATGCCCCACTGAAGAACTCATGCCCTTGGAGTGAGACTCGCTTCAGCACCCAGACCCTTCTCCACTTTTCCTATCTGGGAAACACGGACGAGGTTTTGAGACAAGCAATTCTTAGTGCATTCAATGAGAATGACGAGGAAAGCTGATTGTTTTGATGAGACCCCAAAGAGAGAAAGCAGGAGACAATGACAAGGGGGAGAAATAAGGGAAGGAGGGTTTAATAAGGGGGTCGGCCACGTCTACCAGTTCAGTCAGTGCCTCTCCGGGGCCTCACACCCTCCCACATTCTGTGATGAATCCCATGCCAGGAGCTGGCCAGCTGGCATCCTACAGGACAGGATATGAGGAGCCTGCAAGTCAGGGTATCTCTTCCTGGGTCTCCTTCTTGGGTGAAGGCATACAAGTATCCACATTGTAGATGACCACCTTAAATACCACGGTTTCCTGTTCCCGAGGAGCACCCCGAGGGCCCTTCATGGAGCACAGCATGACAGCTGCTGCCACATAGGGTTATCACAAGGTTGACGTCACAAATAAAGCACTTAAAGCATGTTGTAAGAGACCTACTTCACAAGGACAGAAAAACGCTGTATGCAAAGATCAGGAAAAAAAAAACGATACTCTTGAATTGAAATTCAAGTGCGTGTGCATTTATGAATGCCAAACTCAAAAAGTGGGGTTTCCCCATGTTAGAGGTCATGTACAAATAGCAGGGTTTTCCTCAGTCTCCTCAGATTGAAAACTTAAACTCCCCTCCTGTTTGGCGCCTCCAGCACTTTGATTCCTAGTCTTAACTCACCAGTAGGGGAATAGGGCTGTTCTGGCATATGTAGGTCTTTCTGGGCAAACCAGTGAGACAGGTAGCACAGCTACCCTATTAAGAACCCAAGTTCATCTAAGTCTGGGCCAGCCCAATGGCATTTTTATAGACCCTCTTCCCAAACCAGCCCTTGCAGGCAGTCTGTCTTATGAAACATTGTGTGTAAAAAAAAAAAAAAAGAAAGAAAAAAAGAAACAGTCAAACATCTGTGTTTCTAATGGGGAGGGAAAGTAGTAAAATAGTTTTTTGTCCAGAAATGCTCCTTTGTAAAAGCTGAAGCAGAGATACCTTCGTATGAATGTAGAAGCCATTTATCTGTGAAAGCCAAGGTGATGGTGTTTCAAATGGACAAAAGGTTGTGTTCTTGACTTTTCTCCAGGAAGGTGACTTTCTGCTCACGGATCTTCTATTTCCATTAATTGGAAATTGTCCTTTAAAAAAAACAAACAACAAACTGGAGGAAAAATTAAGAAACAAAGCAAAACACACACGCCTATACACACAAGCCAACCTCCTGCTCCATGCCCCGGGCAGTGTTCTTGTGTAAAGCAATCTGTGGCAGCTAGTCAAGCATCTTGGCAGGAGTTTTCCCCTTGAACTCTGGCTGCAGAGCTTCTTAGAACCGCTTAGAGAAACACCTTACAGAGCTCCCATTTAGGTCTGCCCTTGCTCTCCTGGTCTGTTTCTCTTGGTTTCCCCTTCTCTTTTCCGATCCTTTTTTAGGGGATCATTTTGGATGGGGATTGTATAGGCCTAGGAGCACAGGGGTGAGGGGTTTCCCTCAGTCTGGAGAAATACAACACATATACAAGGTGCTCGTGGGAAGGGGCAAAGGAGGAAAGATCCTGGCCCCAGTTCTCCACGTGCTGTGTGTGGTTGTACCCCCAGAGCGACCCTTTGCCATTCCGCCACATTCCTCACCCAGAGATCCCAGGGCCCTTGATCACTGTTAGGTATTTTCAGGAACTGCAATGGAAGAAGTGCTTGTTGCTCCTATTTCTAGAGAATTCAACTAAGTATGAAAGGAAAATTGACCATCAGCATAGAATTCTGACTCAGTTTAAATTTTAATCTTTAAATCAACTTATATTCCTTCCAAAATTAAAGTAAGAGTTAAAGCCACGTAATGGAAAACAATTCATGTGGAATGTGCCCCTGTATTAAATTGGCAGTTGTTACAGTTAATGCAATACCTTTGTTAACTTGGTGTGTTTATACTCTTAAAATGAGATGTAGCGAAAGCAAGGGTCCATTTAGCTTTTCTCTCATGCATATAAATTTAGTACAAGCCCTTGTTTTAAGGAGCTTTATGTGGTTGAATTGACATTGCTTACTAAACAATTGGAAAAGTTAAGCATAACCTAGAAGTCATTTAAAACTGTGAGTCACTTTCCAGACAAGCCAATAAGGTAAGAGAACCTGGGTTGCAAAATAATTACCAGCCCAGCCTGAGGGACCCTGGAAATATATTACGGGTATCAGTTAAGAAAACAAAGCAGTGCTGTTTTACTACTCTGCAGAGAACAAGCTAAGGTTGCTACCCAAACCAAACAACTTGACACTGACAATGCCAATTTTTACGTTTGTTTCAGAACCAGGGACGCTCAAACTACCGGAGGTAAGATTCACATTAAATTTTTTTTTTTTATATAGAACCTTTGCATTTCATGTTGTTTGCTAACTTAACCAGGCCTGAGCTTTTGCAATGTTAAATGTGCCTTTAAAAATGAATCGAAAGTAGAAATAGAGGGAACCAGCAAGAGCCTGTGAATAAAATGCACGAGTTAAATCACAGAGATTTTCAGCCACTGTCCAAAGGTGTGAGGGGGAAGGAAGATGTGAATATTTAGTGTAAGACTGGGTGTGAATTGGGGCACCCAGAACAGAGGGAAGGGCGGCCGTCCTTCCAGGAAGTGGGTCCCAGCCTAAGACGTTCCTCCCAACATTTCCCAGTACTGGCAATTCTAACATTATTGATTAAGGATATGGCTTTGTGTTTCTAGCAGTTTCCATTTGAACACAAACATGATTAGTATTATGTCCTGCTGATAAAATCAAGATCTGATAACATGTCCTTTTGGTTTAACACACAGTCTAATTCCTAATGGCTTTGAAGTTTGTAATCCCTATTCGCTGTCAGAATAAAGTTAAAATACCAAAGAATAAAAAATATGGCAGACCCCAGACTACCATTGCCTGGCTCTTTAACCAAAGTAACAGATTTCTCACCAGACCCTCTCATAATTACCATAGCAAAAACATTTAAAAAAAAATAGCGAAAAAGAAAATATAAAGTGTTTGTGATATTTATGTGAACCAAAAATACTATAGTCTGAGAATTTTAGAAAAACAGAATGCCAAAAATTATCACGTTATTTTAACATGTAACAATTGTCTCTTTAGAAGTCATATAATAGGATGTTTTTTAAATAAAGTAGTATTTACAGAGTTGGTAAAAACCAGCAAGATGTCATAAAAGGCACCTGTTTTTACTTTTTTGTACTAGTACACGCTGTGTACACATAGGGTATCAAGAGTGTGAATGAAGAAGCTTATAGGTACCTACACAGTGCATCTGCTCACTGTATTGTAGATTCATGAGTCTTGATCAAGGAATTCATAACAAAATAATATTTTAAAAAAGGCCTCGCAAGTTCCTTTAGGGCTAACATAAATTACCTACAGTTTCTGTTAGTGTTTTGCCAACAGGTAAGTTATTTTTTTTTAATCAAAGCTATCAGGATTTGTTAAACACCAGCAATCAACTTCTTTCACTTACTCTCATGTGGTTAATATATAATTGAAACAGGTACCTTGTCGAGCTCTGAACTTTAACTTGGTGTTACTTAACATTTATCCTGGTAGGTGTATGTATTTTTCCCCCCAAGGAAGACAGTTTTATTTTAATTAAGTAATGTGAAGTGGGTGTGTTTACCGAAGGAAAGTGTGCTAATAAGAAGTGGTTAATAATTTTCACATGACGTTAAATAATTCTCGCAGGTACTTTTATACTTTTAAAAAGTATGTGGAAGCCCATTATGAAATGAATTAATTTTCACATTGTTTTTCTTTTTTAAATTACAGCATCAGTTTTTAGTGACTTGCTCAACTTTCAAGTATAATAAGGGTCATTTTTATATAATGCGTGGCTGTGCTAACAATCTTTATTTTGGATGGAGAATTATAGCCATTTGTTATACTGGCCAGTTCCTTTGGAACTTTGGTTTGGGGAAGAAGCATGGAACAGAATATAAGGAAGGACACGCAGCGGGCTTCATGATCAGGGATCTCGCACAAATAAAGAGCAGTGCTCTTTTGTAAGCTCTGTGGTTTTTATTTTTTCCCTCTCTTGTGGGCCTTCTTTTCTCTCCATGTGTCAATTTGTAGTCCTTTTCTGTTTTCCTCTCAATAGCTAAGATCATGACTTTTTTATTTTTGACTTTCATACTTACTCTCAAGGTAGGCAGCGTTCAGTAGCTGCAGGATCGGTGGGCCTCTGCACCCCTGCCTGGGGTGTTCCTCTCCCAGTGCGTGCTGGGGCAGATCTTCAGGAAGCCCCTCTGACTCCTAGAAGGAAGTTTATCACTTCGTATCTGTTCAGTTACTTTAAGTTCATTCCACAGGTTGACAGGCAGAAGGACCAAAGTCAGCTTCCATATAGCAAAGGAACCTTTGTTTGTGTTATTGGTAAATCAACAGAGAATTAGGTTTTTTTGCCAAAAGAGGTCATAGGTAATGAAGCCAAACAATAACTACCAAGTGCTTACAAAACCTCTACTTTTAGGTAGATCGAAGGAGATTGAGAAAGTTGTAAAGAATGATGCTTATCGCCTTCAGAACCATGTGGGGCTGCAGCTGAGAGCCCCACAAGGAGGGGGGCCACTAGGCACCAGACGTGCCCGCCCCTCTTGCCTCCTTCTTCCTGTTGGGGACAAGGGCCTGTCCAGCTCTGCCCTGAGCTTTGGTTGGGGAGGGGAGTATGTGGCCAGAGATGACAGGATGAAATTGAAATTTGCATTTTAAAATAGTTCAGAATTTTCTGACAAGCATTTCCAAGCTTTTTTACAATATGAAATGCTCTGTAGGTCCTTTTGTTTTCATGATCTACAAAAACTCATACTCTAAATGTACTTGGTCTTATGAGAAGTTGAAAATTCCTCCGTTTTTTTTTCTCCTTAAATTCATCAGATCATAGTTCATTAAAATACCCACCTTTCCTGTAGACAGATTTCTGTTTCCAAGGTGACTGATTTTCAGTGACTTTTCAGGAGGAAGAATCTAAAACATAAATAGTAAGGCATTAACTTAATATAATAATTTATTCTTTGTATGAATTTAAACATTCAGGATACCATGAGGTTGATAATAATGGTAATACTAATAAGCTATCAATTAATAATTCTTATCATAACACTTAACATAAATTAATTCATTGATTTCCTACTACAAACCCTATGAAATAGCTATTATTATTATCCCCATTTTCTAGATGAGAAAACTAAGTTACAGAGATATAAACTAACGTGCTTATGATCACACAGGTGCAGAGAGGCAGGGACTTATTCTAGTCTTATTCCGGAGTCCATACTCTTAATAATGGTGGGATGGTTTATTTATTTATTTTTTTGCTTTTTTCCCCTTTTATTAAGTCATATATACATAGATCATGAATGCACTTATGCATTTGTGGGGTACAGTGTGTTGATTTTTTATATAATTTGGAGTGCTTACATCAAACTAATCAACATACCTTTCACCTCATTTACTTAATTACTGTGTTAAGACATTTATGGAGAATAATGGTACTGTGTTGCCTGTTTTAGCCCTAACTTTTTTAGAGTTGCTCTTGAACTCAGGTCTCTTTTTCACATTTGTGTGGTTCCTAAATAGTACGTGTTTAGGGATTCTGGGGATCAGACCAGAATGTTGAATTCCCTCCTTGACTTCCTAGCACTTTGATAGTAGATGGCCTGAGACCAGGAGAAGGGCAGCTTCTATCCTAGGCTAAGGAGGTGGGGGGACGCTGCACCACTTGAGCTTCTTCTTGACCCATCCACTATCACTAAGACTTTAAAAAAAATTTTAAGGGTGGTGCTGGTACCATATGCTGGAGGTGGCAGGTTCAAACCCAGGCCCAGCCAAAACCTGCAAAAAAAAAAAAAATTCTTTTTAAACCCCAAACAAAAATGGGGTATGTAGGAAGGAAATAGATGCAAGATACCCATCCTTATATAGAGTATTTTCCTGTTGACAATATTGCCAATTGTGTTGTCCTTTATAGAGAGAGCTCCAAAAAAGAGATTATCAAATTTCAGGTAGGAAAGAGTTTTTCTTTGAAAGCAGTTTTCTTTCATGTTATCAGATCCAAATCTGTGCAGAAATCCAGAGTAACATTTTCCTCTCTCTCAGGGACTCTCTTTACTTAGAATAGTAGGCCTGGTGCCCTGTCCCATCCCATCTTGCTCTACATCAGCGGTTCTCAACCTGTCTGTATTAAAGGGCCGCGGCATTAGGAAGGTTGAGAACCACTGCTCTATATAGCTTCGGCACTGATGGTAATCCTCTTCTAGTGGTTTTCAAATCTATGTTGAAAGTAGTTAGAGTTGTGGCAGGTGCCTGTAGTCGCAGCTACTTGGGAAGCTGAGGCAAGAGAATCCCTTAAGCCCAAGGGTTTGAGGTTGCTGTGAGCTGTGATGCCACTGCACTCTACCGAGGGCAACAGTGAGACTCTGTCTCAAGAAAAAATAAAAAATAAGACAAATAAAATTGACTTTGCAAAGTAAAAAAAAAAAAAAAAAGAAAGTAGTTAGAGTAAAAGCAAAACTTACAGTTTCCAATTTCCTTTCGCCTGGGAACCCCGAGAGTCTGTTGAAAATGGCTTTGAGGACCTTTGGAAGCTGAAGACCCTCGTTTTAACTTGTGAATGGCAACGACAGAAGGAACCTGAGGAAACCCCTTGGCTAATGTGCGCTTAACACAGCCACGTGTGCTCTGAATGACACCACATCTCCAGACCCCAGCACACACCCTAACACACATAGACAGAAAATGGCTTCTGTGAAAATTCAGATTGTATGATAGTCATGGACCCAGCATTTCATCCGGTTGTATAATAACACGTGAAAATCATGTCCTCCTTCAGTAGTGAGATTCCCGTAGTTAGTAGGTGGGAATGAATTTAAAGCCTGTGAAATCAAACATATAACCATGCATTTTCAAAGATTTAACATCTCTTAGTTCTCATCTCAGCTATAATTTGTGTAATACGTAGTTTTCTTATGGATTCCTTTTCTATAATAATAATAATAACAACTTTTCTGGTTCATGAACCCTATGTCTGGTTTGTTTTTCTAAGGTATTCAGATGTAACTGGTCTTAATTAAAACACCATTTTCATTTAAGGGTTTGCTAAAATGAGAGCTGGAAGGTCTTTGTTCTGAGGGTGTCTACCTTTTCAGTGTCTGTCAGGCCCTGTAAATAGCTGAGTTAGAGTTTGGGGAGATCAGGTTAAGGCTACGTTCATGTGTCTTTGCTGGGAACCTTTTCTAACCAAGAATGACTGCTTGAGCTTTGTTCTTGTAGTGCCTGGAGTTAGCAAGCAAAAATGTTTCTTTTTCTTAGTGTTCTAAGTTATCAGTGACTTATGAAATGTAATGATCTTCATGTGAAAGACTTGCTAGAGAAGCCAGAAGGTTAAATTATGAAAGTAAACTTTACAACCATGTCTTGATCAAATGTAGCCACGCTTTTAAGTGGAAAAAGTGCAACCTTCACTGGCTTTCCTACGTAATTTAATAGAGCAACATCCCCACCACATCTTCGTTTCATTTTATTTTTCTTGCCAGAAACGGACCAATGGACTCCGAAGACATCCCAGGCCGGTGGACCCAGGTGTGTTTCTGATTAAACATCCTCTAATCGGGACTTCAGTTCAGCGATTGTGAGAGTACATGGGAATGGCTGTGGAAAGTCAGGCATGGGGTCGGCCTTTGTTTCTCAGTTTGGTGTGTAATGTGTGACCAGGAGGCCATAGTTGGATGTGTAAATCATTCACACGATGAGTAACCACCAGTACCATTCACTTCCCACAGTCAGCAGTTGAGCTGGTTATTTGCTTCCTGCACAGCCTCAGGGTGCCTGGTTAATGCTCACCTATCCAGCACCCTCCCCCTGCTGCCTCCTAATCTGGTAAGAAAGTCGTCCTGCTGGCCAGCACTAGTGTTTTCTAAATGAGTAACGGAGAGCATAGAACAAGCAAATCGCACCCTCCCCATTTGGGAAAATTTCTTTATTCTATATCCTATTTTCTAATAGAAGATTGGTTTTTAGGACTTGATGAACAACTTTCTTCTCTGGAGACCAGTTATTTGCTTGCAGAAAACATTCAGTTGCCCTGTCATTATCTTAGTATAATTGTCTTTTTATCCATTAAGCAATGTATTCCACAGTTTAATTACCAAAGATCTTAAACGTGTGATCCTTTTGTGAGTAAAAGGTATTCACAACTAAAGGATTCCAAATACATAAAGTTTATCATGAATGAAGTAGAACATGAAATACAGAGTAATCCTTGCTGTAAAATAATCTGGATTAGGTGTTTTGTTTTCTCATCATAAACGAAGTTCACTGAGTTGTAAAGTCTAGGTTTCAAAGCGTTGTAGCATATAACTGCAACCACACCCAGGGAAGCCGTGCCAGTGTATGAGCTGTTTGAGATTTATGGGAGCTTGGTTGCTTCTGGCTAGAAATTGCCTTGGTTGTGTCCTGAGATCTGTTGAAATCTTTGAACTACAGAACAAAATTGAGACTATTAAAACAAAACAAAACAGGGGTTCTGGTTCACTTTGTAATAATTCTAATTGTCCTGAGACAATTCCCTTTGCAGAGGACTCTGCAGTAACATTCCAAAGTGATTTCTTCTGTTCCCCTTAGTAAGAGTATACAACTGTGAACAGACTACTTTTTGTCTTACATTGTATGTTCTGGTGTTTCCAGTTCAGAAAATTATCTAACCATTATAAGTGTTTGTTTTTTTTTAAATGGAGTTTTCTTTTATGGACACTTGTCCCCCGGGCAATGCATTTCTATATTTCTAGTATGTCAGTAGGCACGTATCTGTCTCTTCACAACTTACTATATCGTTGACAGTTTCTGGGATCCCTCAGATTATTCAAAGGAAAGTATGGTAAATTCACAGATTATAAATATGGCAAAGTAGACCAGTAGGACATTTACCTCCTTTATCGTAAAGTTAATGGCACTGTGTAGGTCCAGCTCTTCTGGTACTTTCTATTTGTCCAAAGATTTTAGAACTTCATAAAGAATAAACTTACAAAACTGCTATTGCATGCTGTGTTTGTAAGAATATATAGTAGTTTTCTGTTAGGTATAATGAATAGATATAAGGTTTTTTTTTTTTTTTTCACTTTTGCACATTTTTGGAAAAAACAAAATACATGTTAATGATCTTGCCTGTGGAAGCTGGTGATGTGATGACACCTGTTTCTCCCTGTAGCTGTCTTTTGATTTAGACTAGAATTATGTGTTGAAGGTTGCTTGATTTTTGCATCTTGGCCTCCTTCTGCTGGCAAGGTGCAAAACTTCTTTGGTCAAAGTGAACCGTTGCTTGGTGATGATCTTGCCTTGACCCCGATGTGGCTGTTGTTCAGCTGATCTTCATGGTTGTGTGGGAGATGTCTCATCCTGTATGTTTAAACAAAGGGTTGGGGAAACCGAGACTGCATGAGCAAACATCTAAGGTACATTTTCTGCTGTTAATGCTTTTACCATGCAAGTTCTTTTGATTTTTTTTTCTTTCTTCTAGCTAATTTAGTTGACCTATCCATGTGCTAATACACTGCTTTCCAGGGCCTGTTTTAGGGTGGCTTGTAAAAAAAACTGGTTAAACAGTTTGGGAGGCCAGGTGTTACCACTTCATGAGGTCCAGATTTCAGAGCTGTGTGCAAAGGTAAATGAATCTTCTCCATAGACCCTTTGTCTTGGAAAGGAACTTAATGCATCGTTCCATGGGTAGTAGGTACTTGATAAAATGTTTGCTGCATGAATTAGTGAATAGCCATATACTTTTCCTGTATGCCTTGGCTCTCCTGCTTTTTAAATTCTTCCTGCTTGATGTGCTAATGGAACACGACAACATAGTCTGGTGGTGGGAAGCCATGATGCCTGGGCTCGGGATCAGACTTAGCTATTCACTTGCTGTTTGACCTTCAGCCATTTGCCTCCTCTCTCTGTGCTGTGGTTTCCTCACTGGTAAAAGGAGGTCTGGTAACAGTTTCTACCTGACAAAGTTATTGTGAGCATCACACAAGTTAATACATGTACTCGTGAAAGTACCCAGTGTGTAGTCAACGCTCGGTGAGAGCAAGGATTATATTAATTAGCTTATATTGCAGTGTGTTATTGCATATCAGATATTTTCTCACGTGAAGAAGTCATAATATTTGCCTGTTATTTCTTTTCAAACAGACTCTGAGTTTTATGTTGAATTTTCATTCAAGCAAGGAGTTACATAATCGCAGTCATTTTCATGTTTGTTACCATTCCCCGCTTACCTGGTAGATATCATGATCTTTTTCTCATCTTTACCAATAGACACAATCAGTGGTTATGGTTGAGAAATTTTTTTTTTAGTGAAATTATTAGTGTGTGATTTCATTAAAGAAACAGAGAAAGGAAGGCTCCCAAGGTTGAAAGGGTATTTTTCGAGCCTAAGCAAGATGTGAGCTGTAGGTTTGTATTGTAGCTTGTTCATTCCCTTAAAACATTTATTCTGTATTACTAATTGTGGTTAATCTTTATAGATTATTTGCAAATGGCTTTGCTCTACTATTTTAATCTTCTATTGTATTCTAAGGAACTTATCAATGTATGATCTTGACTGCTTTTATAACTATAGTAATGTGTTAAATGCAAATGTTGATACCACTTTTGGATTTCTTAAATATAGCAGGGTATTTTCATCAGTTTATGCTTTCTTTTTTCCTGAGACAGATGTTGGCATCAGAAAAATAACACTTATAACAGACAGATCAATTATTTCAGGAACACGGAGGTGCTAGGCCTTTTTCAAGAACATGAGATCATAAATCTCAAGAAAATCTGAGCACGGGTGCAGTATTTTTCACCTAAAGTGGCACTCAAGGTCAAAGTTACCAATTAAATTTTAATATTGAGCTTTAAAGATTTCCTTCTCTCAAGTTTAACAGATAGAAGATTTATTTCAGTTTGCATGTGTCAAATGCCTATGCCAGGACATTTTATTGAGTCCAGGTTTTTAGACTATTGCAAAATTGTCTTGTATTTGTGGAATTCATAGCATCCTGTATTGAGTCCACAGTTCCTAGCTTTTAAAAAAGTCAGGCCATTGTTCTGTGTTGTGCCGCCTGGAGATTAGATTGCGCAGATGGGAAATGTTTAGGTTGCTTACTCTTTCTGATCTTAAGTTACTGGTGTGCTTTGCGATAACCTTGAATAGTAAATGAACAGATAATGGTTAAATTGATGAGTCCTTCCTCAGAGCTCTTGCCTCTCATGTTCACTGTTCAACTCTTGATTACAAAGAGATACATGGGGCTTAGAAACACTGTCTTTTGAGAGTCACCAAGGAGACATCTGACTGTTTCTTAGCAAAGACATCATCAAAGACCGTCCCTTTCTCTTTCTCTCTGTTAGGTGGTTAGGATATATGATGCCCACTATTATTGTGGGTTCTTGTATGAAAAAAGAAATTCAAGGAATCTTCATTTCTTTATCAGCTTCCTTTCTTACATGATGTGAAGCCCAGGGATATCATTATTTATAAAACATGTCTCCTGTCCATAGGACTTGATATTCTACCTAGGAAAGAAAAGATGTAGACACAAAGTTTGATTCTATAACTGCATGTTACCATGTATGTAAATACATTGAAATGTTACACGATATTTTCTATATTTATCTTTTATAGTATGACATAGTATCTTAAAATAATTAAATATAAAATAAATAGTTAAACGATTACACAGTATGTGCAAAAAAGCAACACGTATTAGAAGAGAGAAGCAAAGGTGAGCTCCAGCTGCTTTTACCCTGGGTTATGTGTAGATGTTTCCATTTATGTTAATAAAAATATTGTTATGGGGGTTTATTGCATTGAATTACAATTTAATACTACCTGTAACTCTCCTTTTTGCTTTAATTTCCAAAGATTATGTACTCATTCCAAATCTAAACAGAATTGTGGGTTCCTTTTACATTTGCTTTTAAACATAATATGAATATGCTTCCTAGAGAAATGTTACATTTTAGTTTCCAAATAGAATACGCTGATGAGAAAAATGGCAACCTAGGACTTTAAAAATCCTGACTCTAAAAATACATGTTTTCTTTTTTCTTATCTGAGGGAGACAAGTGTATATTCTTGAAGGTTTTAGTAAACGAGCTTCTGTCTATAATAAATAAGTAAAAAAGTTCCCATAGATTATAACATTTCCATATTAATCAGTCAATTCTACTTCTGTCTTTTCTGTCACCTCCAAAACTCATTTCTCATCAACTATAAATCCTAATCTAAATATTAGGAGCATAATTGTAAATGTGTAAAAATACATTTCACATTGAAAGAAATGAACTTGAAAAAACTGGGACAGTAAACCCAGTGATTAAGATTCATTGCAGAGAAATGAGAACTCCAAGCTGTGAACGAAGGCTGGGGAGCATGCTCTGGTTTTTAAAATAGCTGATTTTTCCCCCCAGCTTCTATTAAACTATGGACAATAAGACTCGATTTGCACAAAGGCCGTTGATCCTCTTGTAGTTATTTTCGGGACTACCTTTCTGATTCTCCTTGCCATGATAACAGACTTCTCAAATGAGCGTCACAGTCCCTAGCTTGCATCTTTTTTGGCTTGAGAAGGATTTATTTTTCCCTTTCAAGGCTCATTCTGAGTTCACAAAGGATCACCACTGCTGTTGTCTGACAGGTCTGTACACGCCTTGCCAAGCCAGTCTTTCACACTGCTCAGGTACCTTCAGTATAAGAACAAAGGTGAGGTGAATATTCAAAGATGGACCTGGGGAGCTTTTGGATGGGAAACAGGGCATCAGTAATGTGATTGTTGAAATAATAAGATGTTTGCGTTATAATATCCAGAATCTACTTCTGCGCCATTTATGCACTTCTAACAATGTCTGTTATTGTAGTAGTAGTTCTATCTTTAGAAGATAACGTATGTATCTATTAAATATGTAGACAAAAGATTCTGAAAAGGAGGTCTTGAACCTAGTGAGCTACTTTGAACATTTGTCATTAATAAAGTTCTCCTTATTTAGACCTGAACTTCCTCTGCTGTATCTGTGGCCATGATAGTTGACTATTACTGTGTTTCAGAAAAAAATAAAGAATGTGCCATGTAATACTAAGTAAACAAAGAAATTTCAGGAATTTCTTATGAGCCAACAACCTCTGAGAGCTAGATAGCCTTGTTTCAGAGCTTAGACCTAAAGAAACTTAATTGAAAAGGAAACATTTGGGTCAAAACATAGTGGTTTCCATTAACCATATGGTATCCAGCTGATATCAGGACATTGATAAGGTCATCCTTAATACACGTTATTAATCACATTAACTAAAATATTGGAGTGTGCTTTATGGAATTTCTGTCCAATGACTCCTATTGGCAATTTCAGTATGTGCAAACCAGGTTAATTTTTAAATTTGTATTTTGAAAGACAAGCTTACGTTAGGTTCTTAGAATTGCTTATACAGATCATTTTTCTTTTGAGACTAATTCTTTTTCTCTGTATAGATATTAGAAACATATGAAAGTTTCCTCACCTTTGAGGAACTTGGACTTTTGTTGAGGTGATCAGACATAGGTTACGGTGTGCAGCGTGTGATGAACTATCATAGCGTGTGGTGGAGGTTATGAACGGTTTGGTTGGCTGTGCATGCAGATAAGGGAAAATTCATTGCGAGCAAAAAAGGACTCAGGGCAAGAAAACAAAATACCTAACGGTTACATCAGTAAAAGTAAATTTACTAGTACTACAAATGTTAAAATGAAATTATCAGTCTGTTACTAGGTTTGGGTCAGTTAGCTCTATATCAACCTACAGGGTTTTGCTTACTAAGTGACATAAACCCATTTCATATTTGTTCTAGAAAAAAAAGTATGTACTGACTTAGGTAAGTAGGACGTCTAGATTGTTTTGGCTTCAGGTAGGGTTGGATCCAGGGGTTTAACTTAGTATCATCGGAGTCCAGTCTCTCTCTGTCTCTTGGTTCTCTTTTCTCCTTTGTTGACTTCCTGTCAGCAGGTGCCTCAGGCAGGCTTGTTTGGAGGCAAAGTTGTCCATTAGTCATTCTCAGAGTGCATTGTTCCCACAGCTAGTGAACTCAGAGAAAACAGACTGCCTTTTCCCAGGAAATCTAGCAAAAGTCCCTAGGAGGGCTTCAGTTGGCCTGGCCTAGACCACATGCTCATTGCTGCAGCAATCACAGTAGCCAGAATGCCCGGTGACTGGCCAGCCTGGTTTCTGTGCCAGCTTCCCACTTGGAGAGTGGGGCTGAGTTAGCTTATCCATGTGGAATTCATTTTCTATAATTCAGTGTTTACAAAAGAATGCAGGAGGGAAAAAGATAAGGCTGGTTTTAGCAGATCATAATGCACATGTGTTACTGTGTGCAGCAATTTTCAGACAATTTCCATCTTTGGGCATAACCGTGGCTGGGGTTCCCACCTCACTTTGTAAAATTTGTGGGCTCTTCTTTTTGACTACTGCTTTGTGATATCAAAAGAGAAAAATCTGGAGGAATGTACCTAACCCAGGAACTGAAAATTCCCAACAAAGGCTCCTCTCAACTGGCAACTTGAGTTTGCAGTGATGCCAAAAAGCCAAGTATTTTTGCCATACAGTTGACCTTCTGATCTAATGACCCTGGCATTGTACCTAAAATACCAAGTTAATATTCTCCCTCTCCTTTTTTTTTTTTTTTTTTTTTTTTGAGCCAGAGTCTCACTTTTTCACCTAGGCTGGAGAACCTTGGTAGCAGCTTAGCTCACAGCAACATCAGACTCCAGGTTTCAAGTGATCCTCCGGCCTCAGCCTCCCGAGTAGCTGGGACAACAGATGCCTATTACAATGCCTGGCTAATTTTTCTATTTTTAGTAGAGATGGAGGTCTTACTCTTGCTCAGGTTGGTCTGGAACTCTTGAGCTCAAGCAGTCTTCCTGCCTTGGCCTCCCAGAGTGTTAGGATTACAGGCATGAGCCAGCACGCCTGGCCAGTATTCTCCTTTTAATGTCAGTGTGGTTTCTAGATGGTGATAATCCTTTGTTCTTACATACATATTAGAATAAATTAATCCATCGACCTTTCATCTCCAGAGGAAGCCCTGGGCATGGATTTGGATTTGAATCCTGCCTTTCTACTTACTAGTTGTAGAACCTTGGGCAAGTAAACATGTTTTATCATCTCTAAAATGGGGGTAACAGTAGCTGCCACCTCCTTGTGTCATTATGAAAGTTCAATGAGATAACATGTCACGCATTCCCAGTGTGGGTGTGTGGCACACATCCCATAAGAGAGACATGGCTACAGCTTAGGCTTTGTGCAGAGTGCAAGCAGTGTGGCCTAATTGTGTGTGTGCCCTCATATTAATCAGAAAAAATCCCCCAAATCAAATGCAAATACTGCTACCCTAACTAATAAAATATGCACCATTTCCTAATAACAAAATAAAAAAACTTTAACACATGGTAAACACTCTGTAAATGGTGGTGGTAGTGATGTTTATTGTTAACAGACACACACACATAAACACACAGTAATATTGGTTTTCTATTGCTACATAAGAAGTTATCATAAATTTAATAGTGTAAAACAGGCATCCTCAAACTACGGCCCGCGGGCCACAAGCGGCCCGCCTAGGACATTTATCCGGCCTACTGGGTGTTTTTGCTGCCACTGCCTGTCCTGCTTAGCAGCCGACTCATCCTGGGGCCTGCAGTCTGGCCCTCCAATGGTCTAAGGGACAGTGAACTGGCTCCCTGTTTAAAAAGTTTGAGGACCCCCTGGCATAAAACATTTATTATCTGAGTCTGTTTCTGTGAGTCAGAATTTGGACATGGCTTAGCTGGGTTCTCTGCTTCAGGGTTTCTTCCAAGACCTTACTTAACCTGTTGTCTATGGCCAGAGCTCATCTGACAGCTCAGCTGGGGCAGGGCCTGTTCCCCTTGGGCTATTGAAATGAAGGCCTCACTCCCTGGCATACTGTTGGCCGGAGACCGTCCTCAGTTCCCCAACATGAGTGCTTGCTTCATCAGAGTATGGAAATCAAGAAGGCAATAGAGTTTCCTAGCAAGGTGGAGACTCAAATTTATATAACACAGTCACAACAGTGATGGCCTAACATGTTGGCCATATTCTTTTGACCAGAGGGAAGTCACAGGTCCTACCTACATTTGGGAAAGGGGAATAAATAAACATGTGAATACCAGGAGGATCATTGGAGTTTTTTTGCAGAGGGATCCAAAGCTCTGAGAGGTTAAATAAGTCACCCAAGGTCATACGACACCAGGTGGGTGCCAGACTTAATTGCAGTGCCTTTGGCTCCAGGGACCTTATCCTTTTAGACATCTTCTATGTGCCATACTAATGCTAAATTTTGGATGAGAAACCTTGTTTCCTGAGGTTTAGCTGCATAGTACAGTGCAAATTAGCAGTGGGATCTGGTCTGTTTTTCAGAGTTCATTAGTGGCTGCTGTTACCAAGCAGATTTATGGATGATTTTATTTTATGCATTGTTAATTTTGAAAATGTTAATCTGAAATTGCTACAGTATTTCAATTAATTTGGGCGATTAAAATTTAGCACCAGAAGAATCCCTAGCAGAAGATAAGGCAGCTAATTAGAGGTTCTGAAACAAACAACTGTAGACCTTGGCACTGAAACACACTGGGTTGATGACACCCAGCAGAACTCACTCTGCTTAGCAGTTTGGAAATGGAAAGAATAATTTCTGGCAGTCTAAATATTAAACTTGAACATAATTGAATTTTTTAAAAAGCTATTTTAAGGAGTTAACTATTTGTTGTATCATTTTTTAATGTCAGGCAGTTCTGAAAAACCCCCTTTGAATTATTTTTCAATATTGTTGGATAACTATTGCAGTGACAGGCATTCAGTCGGTACTTGCTATCTGAATGTTATTTAAAGGTGAGACAGCACATACGTTTTTAAAATAATAAATACTGTCTAAAATGGGGGTAATAGTAGCAGGCACCTCCTAATGTCATTACCAGTTTTGCATTTTGAAATATTTATTCTGAACAATCCAGAAAATACAAGGAAATATAGAAAAGTTGCCTGGACAGATTGTCTGTGATCCTCTTACTTGGATCATCACCCTTTATACTTTTATTTTGTTAGGTCCTTTTTCCTGCTATTATTTCTTTCTTGTTATATAACCTCCTGTTTATGAAATGCCTGTATTTTCAGTTTGGTATTATGTTTTATCACCTTGTTTCATGAGCATATTTGTTTATTCATTTGTTCATTCAACCATTTGACAAGTGTGCAGACGTGGTGTTGAGGGTGCAGGAAGGAACAAGATGTGTTTTCCCTTCTGGGACACACAGTGTCCTGGAGCAAAGGTAATCCTGAAGATTTGAGATCAGGGAAATACAGTGGCTAGGCTTAAAAGAGGCAGGACCTTTATATCGGTGATCACATTAGGATCTGATTCTACACTGAAACCCAGAATCTATGAGCAGGGGATTAACAGGGTGTGAACAGAGATAAGAGGGTTGAGGTGGAGAGAACAGATACAGCAAAGACCCTGAATGGTTTGGGTTGGAGAGGGAGAGCCATGCATGAAGGGAACTGAGAGAAAACTTAGGCAAGATCTTTGTCAATCCATACTAAGAAACATACCTTTATTCTCAAGAGTAGATTGAGCCTTTGAAGGACTTTAACTAGGGGAGTGACATGGTTATCTAGGACTGGCTGAAAAGACCATCCTTGCCATACTCTGAAGGAAATCTTGAATCATTAAATACTCTTCAAGAAAATGTGAAGTGGTATTAGCATAATTTATTGTTGGACATTACTCTTTCTAATTTTAATTATTATAAGTACTACTTTAAGGAATATCTATTGCTGGGGTCCCTCCCCAGGGGCAGGGTCCATTAAGACCTGTGGATCTGGCAGCGATCCACTGAAGAAATATAAAATTAGAAATGACAAGAGATAAACAGACAAGACACACAGAATAGCATTTTCAAAGGTGGGAGCACAGGGACCATTGCCTATTTGTGAGGTTCTGACGGTGACCCTGGGTGTTAGTTCCACTCCACTTTTATTAAAGTGTATTTGCTCATTAGCCCAGAGAGTAAGCTGAGGAAGGGAACAAAGACATCAGCAGTTTCTCTGAGCAAGCGTATCAGCTTCTATTGTTTCTATAATCATTAAGAGCTTGAGCAGTGTTGAGAAATCTGGAACCTGAGCCTTGTCTGGGAGCAGCCTCCTGTCTGTAGCCACACACATAGATGCCTAGGGAGGTTTTAGTCTCCAATAGTTCACTGCGGAGTTAAATGCCATTGGCATCAATCTCCCCTGAAGAATCTGTGGGAAAGAGAAATTTTCCTCTCATCACCACCACAGAGGGTCTTTCTCTGGGATAAGGGATATAAGCCCTTCTGCCTGTATTTCAGGGTTTGACTGTTCCCTTGATTCCTGCCCCAGCCAAATACAAATCTCCACAGTGGGTGTTTGTGTTGACTACTAACTGAGCAGAAGGTGGCCTAGTTAATGTTTCTTGCTAGGCCTTGCACACAGCATCCTCTGTGGCCATTGTTCTTCAGAGTGCTTACAGACCCAGCATCGGTGTCAGTAAGCTGTATCCCCAGTAGGCCAGGTTTCTGGGAAAAGCAGGAAACTTGCTCAGATAAGAAATTTAGCAGTGGCTGGTTTAAAGGTAAACTAGCTGACTTGCCTTTGTTCTGCCTCACTTAGCTTACTTTTTATTTTCCCCTTTTTCTGGAGGTGTGTGCCCTCACCAAGAATGGGGTCTTTGGTCCCCATTCTGCCTACAATCTATGTGTTGACATACTTGTCCATATTGCTAATCATTAGTTAAGAACAGAGTCATAGAGATGTAATTTTTTGGGTCAAAAAATATGAATTCCTTGATTCTGGATACATATGCTGCCAAATTGCTTTTCAGAAATATTATATTGAGTTATATCCCCACCATTATTGGAGCAAGAAAATGTGTCTTATTCTATGCTTATTAACCCTGTGATATTCTTTTCACTTGAAGCAATTTGATAAGGAAAGAATAGTTATCTTATATTCATATCATTATAGTTTTTGTTCCACAATATGAACTAATTAGATCTATTATTTTGGGTGTTTATTAGCTATTTGTGTTGTTCCTCTGTGAATTATCTGTTATGCTTTCCCCATTTTTCTACTGAAGATTTGGCATGTCTCTAAATAATTTATAAGAAAAAATATACATAAATAAGTGATATCTACCTTCTCAGATTTGTTGAAAATATTTGAAATTTTTTAGAACTTTTTTTTTTGTATAAAGTTTTAAACTCATCGGTGGTCAAAGTTATTGATGTTTGATGGTCTCTTTTGCTGCTTTTATGCTTAGAAAGTTTCCTTCCTCTGAATTCTATTAAATATGTAGTTCTGATTTTATTGTTTAATTTTTGTAGCAATTAACTAATTTTCACTTAAGTGATAACTTATTTTACTTAACTCGTTTTTATTTAAGTAGTAGATTACAGTTCTGTGAGCAGTTCTAAAATGTACATTAAATGTTTTTAAGGATTTGTTACAACATTTTATAAAATTTAAACTTGTCTTTTTTATATGCTATGTAACAACCACATTACATTGTGTACTTTTAATTTTGTGCTTTATTGTACACATGGTTTGCTAAAATTGTAAGGTTTCTCATGCAAAATACATCACTATACATGGTCGGCTGGATAGGGAGGAAATTATATTTTAAATACAAGTACTTAATATTGAGATGATCAAGTGGGTTTTTGTTGTTGTTGTTGTTGTTGATTCAATACGATAAGCTAAGATGACCTTCTGCAAACCTTTTTGGAAGTAGTAGGAAAATTATTCTGGTTGTGCCTTTGAGTTCAGGGTAGTCCCTCCCATCATTCTCTGTTTCCTTAGTACATATGCATCTTCCTTCATCTTATAAATATTTCTTACCTTAATTTACTCAGGTGCCCTTGGGGCTTATTTTAAAAGCTCTTTAGTTTTAATAGTTTTTCATCAAAGTAAGAAAATTCCAACTTTAACTTTATTTGAAATGTGCTGTAGATATGTCTTCATTTCAAAAATTGTGTGGAAATTCTGTACTTCAGATCAGGAATTTGAGAAGTTGTATATTTGCCACGAAACATTAGGTATTTATAAACAGGCTTTCTTGGAGGAAGTCAGGTCTATGCAAGTAGAATACCAACTTTGGTTTCTTGCCACCATTCTGCTTCTGGCGATCTCCCTGGAGAACATGCTTATGGATGTCCATTTTTAACAATTGTGTCCATGGCTTCCTGTTATTTTAAAGGTCCCAATAGAATCAAGCGAGCCTTCAAGTTAGGACAGAACTTTCCTTCTCGAGACTAAGAATTACTCTTTCAGTTTGTTTAGAGCACGTCAAGAGGATTAAATGGATGAAAGACGAAAGTATCCCTGTATTTCTCCACTACCACCTCCCATTTTCATGCCGATATTCTAGCTTTTCACTCCCAGAGGAAGAAACTTGCCACTTAAAAAAAAAAAATGCAATGCCATGCTCTGGGGATCCCATATTTAAATACTTTGTGCATCTTCCATTTCAATTCAAGCAGTATCCAAGAAGAGAATTTGGCCAATCATTTTGAGGAAATGAAATGGTAACCCCTTCTTGGAATCTCAAACTGTTCAAGCATGGTTTTCCCCTCCCCCTAGCAAAAACAGGAAGAAACTGGGAAAGAAGCATATGGCCTCAGGTTGAGCAGATGATGTATTTTCAACTTGATTCGGCACTTTACTCATATTTGTAGTGTGACTTAAAATTAATTTTGGTGAAGCATTTAGATTTGAAGGAGGAAAAAAGAAACGCTGTATCTGGGACTGAATCAACATGTGTGGCATCTCATTAATCGCTGTTTTATGTAACTGCTTTTCCCACCTAAAGGGAAACTACTGGGATGAGAAAAGTTTATGATATTAATGCCAAGCACAGATCTTGCCTCTCCAAAAAGGAGTTCGTTAATCATCATCGAAGCATAAGAACAAACATACTTCACTTCTTTTGCCAATTTTTTTTCAATAACATTTCTGAAAGTCAAAAAAGATAATATTTTTATCTTCATTGGAAAAGATTTTAATTCGGCTGTTATTTAATTTGTGATAATGTTATATAAATTTATCATGTTCTGAGAATGCCCATGCTCCGTGCATGAGAGTTTGGGCCCCTAGGTGAGGAATGGTCCACATTCTTGGCTCTGTTTGACTCCTGCCTGTGTGGTCATAGTGCACGCAAAGCACTTCAAACAAAGTGCTTGGCACAGGGTAACCCGCTAATAACCAGCAGTGATGGAAATTCCTACGTTCACTGGTTAGAAGCAGTGAGGGTAGGAAGTTTTTAAACGTGGCTTTCAATCCAACTTGTGGTATAAATCTTTGGGCCATTTATTAAGCCTCACTTTCTTCATCTGAAAAGAAAGGATAAAAACGGTCACACACCCCCACACACACTTTAGGATTATCAATTGGCACACGTGATATAATGCCTTAATCAAGATAAAAAACCAAACTAGCAATGGCATGCAAAATCATATGATAAAATAAAAAGCATGTGCCACGTCGTAAGATCTTCATCTTGCCCATATATTTTGCGACCTCAATGGTAGAATTATTTGGGTGATCAGTGGATATATTTTAGGGTTGGCCATGTAGTTATTACAGCCTCTAGACAATTTTTTTATTACCATTTCACTGCTCTTTGTAAATATTTGTAAATAGTTTGAAAATTAGGGGTGGGGGGGAGATGTCAAGATGTATTCTTTCCGGTATTTTTTTTTTTTTTTGTCTTCAATTTTAGAGAGCATTGACCTAACACATTTTTTTTCCTGTATTCTTTCCTGTATTTTTTTTGTTGTTGTTATTGTTATAAAATTATTTTAATTGAGTTCTTTCTGTATTACAAGCCATCCGGGACGGGCAATGGAATGTGCTTGTGGTTACCGTTAGCTCCATGTTACAATACTGAGCCTGGAACTGCATCATGAATAATACAGCACCTTGCCAATAGATGAAAGGGATGACAGTCTAAAAGAAGAACAATTACAAACCTCATGTGAGAAAACAGAAGCACCAATTTAAACAATAATAAGTCGGGAAAAAGCCTGATGTACAAGAAAAGGTGGCATAAGTCTTCCCTTGTTCGTGGCCCTCAGCTACCAAGCATCAGAGGTAGGAATGGGCCCATGGTGACATTTTTAGGCACTCTTTGAAAATGGGTTGATTTCTTACTTGTCCCTATTAGAAGATATGCCCTTTCTTGTTCTTTTTTTTTGAATTTCTGTGGCCTCTGCTATTAGAGGCACTGTCAAAAGCCAAAAGAGGAACAAGAGATCCTGAGGACACGGTTGAAGATGCGGCCTTGAGGTTTTGGGAAATCGCAGGAGACAGGCAAGGCTAGTGTCCAGCCACAAAAGCTCCAGTAGCTCTTTTTGTCCCGCTTTTAAAAAGTAAAGAATAAAGAAGAGATCATATGGGTGCTTAGCAAGGCTGCGTTCATTTTTTAATTCAAAGTAGTTTGGAAAGAGGACTTTGAGCAGAGTAGAACAGCAGGAGGTTTTTGTAAGGTGAAACAGAATGAAAGTGCAGGCAAGAATTTTTGTGTCTTCGATTTTAGAGAGCATGGGTCTAACACAATATTTTTCCCTGTGTTCTTTTTAACCTTCTTATCAGCTTTTCACATCCTCCTTTGGGAATTTTCCCCATATGGTCAGCACAGACTCCCTCAGAAATCCTGAACGCCATACCCTTATCGTGAAAGACCTGAAGAGAAAACAGACTAACATCTTGAGTTAAGTAGCTTGGGAGCTAACTGTTACGGGCATGCATCTGTAATAAGACCCTGCCAGCTAGGGGTCAAAATAAAATAAAATTCCATTTACCACGTGGCAGGCAAAATTGTAGGTTTCACTTAAAAGATACAAAGTTAACATTAGAAATTCCCACTAATCCACCTGCCTTCATTTGATAATAAGTTTTTCTAGAATTGTCACATTCCTCTTTTCTAGGCTGAGCAAACCTAGTTCTTAGGACCTGTGTTTATTTTGTTTTTTGGGACAGACTAGCTAGGATGCAGTGGCCTCGCGTAGCTCACAGTAACCTCAAACTTACAGGCTCAAGGGATCCTCCTGCTTCAGCCTCTTGAGTGGCTGGGAATGTGGGTGCAGGCCACCATGCCTGGCTTAGTTTTCTATTTCCTGTAGAGATGGCGTCACTCTCTTGCTCAGGCTGGTCATGAACTCCTGAGCGCAAGCAATTCTCCTGATTCAGGCTCCCAAAGTGCTAGGATTGCAGAAATGAGCTGCCACACCAGGTCGCTAAGTTCTTATTCCATACATTTCATTACACAGTGTGACTACAAATTCTTATGTGTATGATTTACATGTCCACCAGTGCACTGGGGAAGTAATCGTGGAGGGAATGTTAGAATAATTATTTGTCCACGTCCTGGATAGTTAATGTACCTTAATTTTAATTCTTACAGCAAAACCTGTGAGTGGTATTAGGCCCATTTTACAGCGACTTTGAGAGTTTGACTTATATCCAAATGTTTATAAAGAATAAACACCAAAGCTGAGTTTTTAACCAAATCATTATGACATTTTAATTTATGTATTTCCCCAAAGAGTAGTATAGCATTGTATGTTTCTTAACTAATTTAGGAGTCTTGGGGGAACACATTGGTTATATCAGCGAACTTTATCAGGAGACGTACTTTATTCTGTAGCCAGCCTGGCCTGAGTCATGGATTGTGCCAGAAGTTCTTTGGAGGAAGGAAGTGAGCTGAGGTAGGCTAAAGAGAAGTTATCTCCATCAGATTGATGAAGGGTAAACATTTGTAATTGCTACCATGAGATGAAAGGAGGACTGTGACCTTGATGTCAGGCTCACAGTGTTGTTGCGTGAATATCTGGGTCCTGGATGAAAGAAAGACCATCTGAATGAGTGGAGAGCCCAGGAAGGACCTTCTATGAGGGGCCTCAGGGGCACAGAGAGGCCAGCAGGCACCGCTGATGGTCCTCTGGATCCCTGACGACCTTGGGAAGGAAGGTCATGTAGCATTTTAGAGCGTTGATTGGTGTGACCTCAATTTCGTATGATTAGAATATAAAATCATAGCAAAATATTAGGAAATAATCCCAAACAGCGTATCGTAGATGCTGTGTCTGTTTGTTCTTTTAATATCTTCTTTCAGATTTATGTAAAAAAATGAGGTTTGGGGCATGATTTTGCGATTTTAAATAATTTATAGACCGCTGTCTTGTGATTTATTCTTGGTCCTGTGTATATGTGTAGGTATAATCCTAACACAGAGCATCCTCAGTCAGCATCATCACTCAGGGATGAACATGTTCCTTATAATAAAGCCACTTGCAGTATATTGTATAAAAATGTACCTCGTTTCCCAGGCGAGCATGGAGACCTTGTTGGCCTTGTTGGACTATATTTGCCACATTGTTGCCCCATTACAAGGCAAGCTCTTAATTGCTGGTGTGGGTCACCAGATGTTATAAGTGGTTGAGAAACTGGTTTTAGAGTCAGCATTTCACGGCTAAATGCTTTACTCTGCCATGTGGCAGTGTACCCAGCCCCTCCTCTGTTAACTGAGGGAGCTAATGTCCACTA
This sequence comes from Otolemur garnettii, assembly GCF_000181295.1. Classification (NCBI taxonomy): domain Eukaryota; kingdom Metazoa; phylum Chordata; class Mammalia; order Primates; family Galagidae; genus Otolemur; species Otolemur garnettii. Next base: position 3,547,348 of record NW_003852405.1, read on the forward strand.
CCCTCCAGAATTGTCATGTGTGCATTAACTGAGAGAATGTATTTGTAGAATTCTGGCAGGGTCTGGCTCTTTGTACATATTAATACTTAATAAATGATGGCTTTTGTGTTCACCATCATGGCTACTTTCTTTAGGATCCTGGCTCAGGGCAGGTGTGGAGGGCACACTGACACCTGAAGAGGCAGGTGGTCCTATTCTCCAACTCCCGAGGCCAGTGGTCATGCTACGGTCTCATCTGTTTTACTTTTAAGGATCTAGGTCCACTGGAGCAGGCATAGCAGTGTAAGCCGCTAGCTACTAAGCATCTTGCTTATGAAATTTTTTTTTTTTTTGAGATAGAGTCTCACTATGTTGCCCTCAGTAGAGTGCTGTGGCATCACAGCTCACAGCAACCTCCAACTCTTGGGCTTAAGTGATTCTCTTGCCTCAGCCTTCCAGGTAGCTGAGACTACAGGCAGCTACCACAATGCCCAGCTATTTTTTGTTGCAGTTATCATTGTTGTTTAGCTGGCTGAGGCTGGGTTAGAACCCACCAGCCTTGGTGTATGTGGCTGGTGCTGTAACCACTGTGCTACGGGCACAGAGCCACTTATGATTTTTTTTGAAAATTAATGATATACAGATTCCAGAGTTGGCTGCCTAGGTTTGAATCTAGTTCTCTCCGTACACCTCCTCTATAATGTCGCACAAGTCACGTAAACCCTCTGTGCCTTAATTACTTCTTTATAAAGGGGATTATGATAAGACCCCTTTCGTGGGGTTGACGTGAGGCTTAAGTGAGTTAATATATACCAAGCTCGTAGAACAGGACCTGAAAGTGGTAAATGCTTGGTGAGTATTAGCTAGTATATTTAAAAGTAAAATATCTTCAATTATCTCCAGATAATAATAGCCATGCATCCTACAAATATATTGTCATGATATTTAAAATACTAGAGATTGTTTAAAGCCAGTTGCAAATATTCTGGACAGTTAGTGCAGCATTTTCAGGATAAGAAGCCAGCCACACAGCTCAACAGTCTGGGAGGGCAGTAGGCACTTTGCTGCTGTCTCTGGAATAACTGAAACTTCAGAGGGGAGCTGGTAGGCAACTCTGTCCCTAAAGTCAGGAGGGTGTGAAATAAATTCATCTTACATTTCCTTCAAATCACCTTAATTCCAACTCTGAGCCCTTAGGGCTCCCTTGATGTGTGACATTTGTCTGTTCATGTGTCACACATGGGTGGTGCAGTGTCTGACCGGTGCAGGATGTGTCCCCAGGCTGAGGGCCCAGCCTTCCTCAGCACCTGTGAAGCTGACAGGTCTTGAGCCTCCCCTAGAGAAGCCACCGCACAGTGAGCAGTTCCTGGGTGCTCCAGGAGCCACAAACCCCTGGTCTTCTCCATCAGGGCAATCTCCTCTCTTCTCTCCTATTTCCATGAAAGGGTGACCCTTTCCCCTCTCTTCTGGGGCACATCCATCAGCATCAGAAGTAAAAGATATTTTACCTCTTCAATGATCAGGCTTTACAAACAGCAAAGAGAGCTGGTGACTTCTACAAGACTTTGCTCTCAACCCTGCCATGCTCCCTAAAGCAAAGTAACCAAGCTCTTAATTCCTTGCTAAGGGAAACCAGGAGAGTACACTGAAATGCATAGCGATTAACATCTCGTTAAATGATGTTGCTATAGAAGTGTGGAAGAGCAGGAAGTCAGGAGCCTTCTGTCGACTGTGCTGCCTCTGGAAACAGTGACACCTGGTCCAAGCATCACAGATTTCACCAGCCTTAGTGGCCATCACAGTCCTGGAGGTCGACACATCCTTTTCCAAATTGCAGACGCCACCTTGCTTCACCGTGATGTTCTCCAAGGGCCGAGCTTGTGAGAAGTGAGACAGAAGCTCTTACCTTTTCTTTCCCTAATATGAAGGACCCTGTTTGTTATTCATGAGTGCCGGGAGCCAGCTGTGTGACTTTGGAAGTTATTTAATTTTTCTGGGCTTTATTTTACTCTTGAAGGGTGGTGGGTTGGAATGGTGATTTCTAATACCTGTTCTTACCATCACAAGATTCTTCCTATAGTGCCCAGGAAGGGCAAGGTAAAGGGGTAGAAGGAGAGGAAGATGTGTGCAGAAAACATTGGCATGAGAACTGTCTTCTGCAGGCCACGTGGTGCTGCCTCTGAGCACAGTGACTGTGGGGTGGTCTCTGAAATACTCCTCCCCCGCCCTGTTTTGATTAGAGTGGGTTCGCTTCTCTCCTCATACCTTGGCTCATGCTGTTGCTTCTGGCCGAAATGACTTTACACTACTTCTACTTCTACGTCTGGTTAACTCCTGTTGATCTGTCACTTATCCATCTAAACTTAGTTCCCATATTCTCTCTTCTAGGAATCCTCCTTCTAGCACTCCACACCTGGAGGACTGGGTGAGCTCCTCTCCTGTGACTGCACTGCCATTAGTTTATTGTTTTAAATGATCTAGGTTGGCTTGGCACCTGTGGCTCAAGTGGCTAAGGCGCCAGCCACATACACCTAAGGTGGCGGGTTTGAATCCAGCCCGGGCCCACCAGACAATGACAACTGCAACCAAAAAATAGCTGGGCATTGTGCCTGGCACCTGTAGTCCCAGCTACTTGGGAGGTGGAGGCAGATGACTTGCTTGAGCCCAGGAGTTGGAGGTTGCTGTGAGCAGTGATGCCACAACACTCTACCCAGGGGGACAGCTTGAGTCTCTGTCTCAAAAAAAAAAAAAAAAAAAAAAAATCTAGGTCTACTTTCTACAAAGTGTTATAAGCTCTTTTTTAATAACTAGAGGTTCATCATTTCATATTTATACTCACAGTATCTAGAACATTGTAGGTGGTGGGTAGATCTATACTGAACTGAATTAAAAGCCCAAGTTTATAAAATAGCACACTGGCTAGTGGTAGGAAAATTCTTTAACCTCTTTGAAAAGCTGATGTATAGTGTTGCTTTGAAAATGAAGAAAGTGGTTTGTTAGGGATACCAGCCATCCTATTTTTACTAGCTACTTTTCAGATTCTTGTGGATAAACAATGAAAAGTATTACACTTGAGTATTAGTGAATCTATACTATCTTTGTTATTTTTTCGAGACCGTAAGAACGATGGATAAAATATTCCAATCCTACAGCAGTATAAAACACAGAAATGTTTATAAAGTGACATTTTGATAAGGTTTGTAAGTTTCATAAGATTTCTTTAACTGAAAATCATTGTCTCTAATATCAGCCACTCAGAGCCAAATTGAAGCAATAGGAGTTTCATTTAGGGTCTGTGATAAGCTACAGTAGCATATCACTATAATACTATTTGCTGGAATTATACAGGGGAATTTGCTGGCCCAGACAGGCAAGGCAATCAAATTTTCCAGCAGAGGTAAAATACTAGCAAATGCTTCATTTTGCAAATTGGCATTTTTTGGAAGCTCTGACCATTTCATAGGCAATTATTTTGAATCATGTTGCATGTAAGTCTGCCTGTTACATTCTTCTGCCTTTAACGCGTTTGGTGAAAGAGGCATTTATAAAGTCCTTTTTTTCACTGTGTATCTTCGCTCAAATCTACCTAGAGTTCACATACCCAGAGAAAGTTTAAACTACAGAGATTGTGTCAGACCTATAGATATTTTCAAAGCCCTTCCAAATGGATATTATTATGCATATTTATTTTAAGAGCAATTTTCTGGACCAGAAATACTCGAATTAGGACAATACATTTCTCACCTTTTTTTTCCATGATAAAAGTTTTTTCTTAATAACCTCAATTCACATAAGCCTATTGGACAATGTAAAAGTTCATGTATTAAAATTTCATTTGAATATCCATAAAGGGAAAGTATATTTTCAAGTCACTGAGTACACATTTGCATTAGGTAATTACCACCCCCAGAGGTCTCCAATTAGTCCTGATGAACTAGAGTAATGCATATTCCAATTATAAATGCATTCTCTTGGCTTATACTGGAACTTAGAGTTACTACAAATATCCTTAAGGTGTAAATTTTTCACCACATTTAAAATCTGATTAGATTTGTAAGGAACTGTAATCGAAAGAGCTCACAGAGCTGCAGAAAGACAAGACCAACCTCAGCAGCCCAAGAAACAGATGAACAGGTCACTTCCCAGAACAGGGAGGGTTCAGGGTTGGGGAATCGTGTGACTGACATCTGCCCCATTCGATAGGTGCTTTTAACAATTGGTATTTTAAATAGTGGTGGGATAGAGTTAAAGAGTGTTTAGCTTCATTTCATTGCCCGTTATTCATATGACTAATATGTCTTTTTCTACCCATTAGGCACACAGAATTGTGCTTCCCTTAGCAGTTTTCTGTAAAGTATAGCACATCACAGAGCTTTCATTTGGTTAGTAAATGTTCTTGCTAAAACGTCATCATGTAATCTGTCAGTCTGGTTAGATTGGAGACATAAGAAGCTTTAAGACTAGTGGCCGTGAATAAAATTCATTCAATTCTCAGTGCTTGCAATAAAGTAAGAAAGATAACTGTTGGCCTCCAAAAGCATTGATCATTGAGGAATAGCAGCCTTTGGGCTGTGGACATGCACGGCGTGTGTATGAGATAACTTATGCTCGGCGGCATTCCTGTCTCCACTTCAGGTGGATTTTTCTTTTTTTCTTTATAGACATCCTTTCAGGAAAAATTCAAATCGAGCCGAATAAAAATAGAGGCAGTATTATTTAGTAAACATGTTTTGAGCTTTCTTAATGTTCCAGACTTAACTACGGCCTTTAAAAAGAAACCAATTTGTCATATTTTTAATATAATTTTAACCACTTGGAGAAAGAGGACAGATACATTAGTATTGATGATGTGTGGGAATATAAATTTGCTCACAGTCCTATTTGCAAAGTAGACTTAATACTGAAAAAATGTAGTAATCAGTTTTTTAAAAATGACACGGTCCCTTTAAATACAGTGGTTTGTTTTGAAATTTCAGGTCTATACTGTGTAAACAAGGACTCACATTATAAATTAAAATTTCATTTGCTCACAGAGCTGTTTAATTTTTTGCTTATAGGCACATAATGACTTGAAAATCTAAATAATAACCATTCATTTAGGAGAGAAAAATACTTCCCTCAACCAATCTAGAATGCCAACTTTAATTTCAGTGGTAGATTCAGTTAGAGATATTGGCTATTACCAAGTCCCAGAATAGGCTAAATATAGGCTACAACCACAGTTTTAATGATCTTTGTACTAAGGGCTTGTGGTCAAAACCATTCCTTATTTGAAATGGAGAATTTGTCACCATATACAAGGTCACATTATAAATTAAAATTTATAATTTATAAATTAAGGTCACTTTTAAAGTACTCTCCCTTGGGACGCCATCACTAATGCCAGCACCTGGTGCATCCTTTTAAGTACATTTTTTAGGATGAGTTTGCGAACTTAATTGTCAGCCCTTCATAGAAAACAGCTCTGATGGCCATTCCAGGAAAGGAATTCTGGAATCGGAATTGCTCTGAAGGGTGGACGAGGCACTGGCATCAGTGCGTAACTCCCAAGGGGAGTACTTTGAAATTGACCATAGTGATATTCAGCAATGTGGTATGTGGCAATTTTTTAGGATGAGTTTGCCAATTTAATTGTCCTACCTCGTATATACACAAAATCGCCCCATATTATCATGATAGTGACACAAGCAAAATTAGTCAAGAAAGACAGTAAAAATTACTAATTAAAAAAATTATTTATCATAAATGTGCATGCAGCCTTTCATTTACTCAGCTGACATTTACTGAAGGACCAATGGCCGCCATACACCGTCCTTAGGGTAAACTGTTCAATAATTCGTGATCCTTGACCTTGTGACGCTTGTATTTAGGTGGGGAAGAGACAAAATTAATATATAAATTGTGTTCAGTCCAATAGTTTCCATAATAGGAATTCAGAAGCACAGTGGAATAAAGGCGTATATGTGCCGGGAAAGGCTGGGAAAATGTTCCAGAGATGCCACCCACGTGGGACTGGAATGATCAGAGAACCTGGGGCAGGGCCCTGCATTGTCGAAGTGCGTGGTCCTCTGGGCGAGGAAAGTGTGTGCACGTCGAGTGCATAAGAGGGAGTGGCAAGGGAGGGGCAGCTTTGTGCACGTCCCAAAGCTGCCCTGTGAAGGGGCTGGTCAGGACTGAGCTCCAGCCAGCCTTTCTCAGGGCCTTGCAAGTCCTGGCATGGGATGGTGTTTGCTCACAGCAAGGAGTGAGAGCTTTTTCTGAGCAGGAATGTGCCATCTGCTTGCCAAGCCTGCCCAGAGGGGACACTGGTTGTAAGTCACATAAAAGTGCTGTGTCGACTGGAGGTGCTTTGGTGGCGAGCAGTTGACAGGATGTGGCCAGAGAGTGCAGGGTGCCGATGGTGTCCGTAGGACCAGGAATTTTGGACTTTAGTTTTTGAGGCAACAAGGGTGTCATGGAAGGATTTTGTTCACCAAACCTTTCATTAAAAAATCTTACATTTAGGCCTCTTTGCCTACTTTTCCCGGGCAACAGGAGCCTGTTTGCTGTCTGAGATGAACATGTCCTGTTTTGTAAACTTTCTTACTCCGTGGACCTCTCTTCTCTTCCTCAATAAACCTTGTCCCGTGCTTGCCTTGAAAAAAAAAACAACTACCATATGAAAAAAGAGATGTTAGCTATATAAAGGTTGGAAAATCCAAATATACAGAAAGTTCTCATAATTTTATACACCTACTATAACTATTAATAACAGTGTGGTCCATGTCTTTACAGGCTTTTTTCTGTGCTTTGGTGCACTTTTTGAAAAAATCAAAAATGAGGTCCACTGCTATTTTGCAGCTTGCCTTTTCTTTCCAACAACCTACTTGAACATTGTCCCTCGGCCCCAAAACCTTGATGAGATTATGTTGTCTTGTCTTACGCGTCCGTAGCATTTGCAATTTTTCTACGTAAAACTCACAGTGCTTTATTTTAATTGTCTGTATAATTTTCCTTTTCCCTGGACTATCTTTTCTGAGGGCAAAGGAAACCTGTTTTATTTATTATGTTACTCTCACTCTAAGCACAAAAGAAGCATTGGGTAGGTTTTTAAGAAAATGAATAAACACGGGGATGAATGGTTGCCTTAGGAAAAGATGAACACACAGCAGCTGAAAGCTGAAATACCAACAAATAAATTACCTCCCAGGGTCTCCTTTACTTTGCAGCCTTAGCGAATGATGTGTTTCATAAAAGGGGAAATGGATGTAAAGTGACAGTTTCAGTCTGTTGGAGAGGGGGCCTGGAAGGCTCTTGATCTCTGGTGGCCTGGCGTGTATTTCCATTTTTCTATGAAGAAATAGATGGGTGTCTAGAGAAGATGGCACACGAGTTAGTTTCTTTTCTAGTTACCTTGTGTCAAAGCCAAGGGAGCCAAATCTTGAAATGCCTTCCCACTCACTCGGGATAATTAAGATGAAAATAACAATTACATAACTCAGTGCAGCAGAAAAGAAACCTTCCAGTTTAGTACCCTGAGAGCGGTGTTCAAAGAATAACAGCTACGTGGAAAAGGTCTGCCACGTAGGGAATCCCCCTTTCTGAGCTTTGCAGAATTCAACATGCTGTAGTCTGGGACTGGATAAGAGAGAATGGAATGGGAAAGGAAAAAAAAAAAACATAAAGTGGGGAAAGAACTGAGTAAACAGGAATCAGACTGAGGGTACACTTTGGAGATGCCCAAGAATTTTCAGTGGTAGGAGAGCTTTCCCTCATACATAGTGGTATTTTGGAAGCTTTCTTCTGTGTTGAGGTGGGGGAGAGAACGTATGAATGTTTGCCCTCTGACATTAGGTGGTTTTCTGGTGGTTTCTCAACTCAGACCATGAGGATGGGAGATGGGAAAGGTCTAGTTTAGCCCTCACCACCCTCCTTGTTGTTTCGTATTGGAAGCTCCATTACCTAATCAATAGATGTACAGGAAACTATTTGGCATTCTATCTCATCTATGAAAAGAAACTCTAGGAGAAAACGAAGAACAGGTAATCTCGTGTCCCTGAGACCCGACCTAGTAGCTGATGTATAGTGGGAAACCAGTATTTCCCAAAAGACGCGACTAAATCAGGATATATTTCTGTAGATTCCAAGAATGTTATGTAAAAACATAAAGCCTTATATTTGTGTACATATATAGTTACATAAAAATAAAAGTGTTTCCTTGTAAAAAGAACAGTCACGTTGTCAGTACTCCTGAGTAAAGAAGCAACTTCGAAATCCCAGGGGGTTTCCTTTTTGGATATTGTAAATTGCTGGAATCTATAGGATGCTTAGAAGTGTAAGTGGTTCTTCTTCTTTAAACAGAAACATCTGTAACAGTTTATTTACAAAAGTGAATTTCTTTGATGAGTTTATCTAATTCCCATTGTTCTCATGTATAGTTGTGAAGTAACTAACCAAACCATTTATTCCATAGCTATATGTTATATGATTTTATACATTGTATATCACTGGAGCCACTTACTTGGACAGAAGTTTTTTCCATTAAAAAAGAACCATTAGGGAAGGGGGAATGAGGGAAAATGATATTTAATGAAATGTTCATGTCATCATCTAAATTCTATATCAAAGTCAAAACTGAGCTCTGAACTAAGGCCTAAGCCACAGATTTCCTAGTTATATTTCTTATGTGTGGATGTGCTAATAGCAATTAGTTAGCAGTTTCTCTTGAGTGAATGTACTAATAAATAAAATGATTATTTAAGTCGGCGGTTCTCAACCTGTGGGGTCATGACCCATGGGAACTCTATGAAAGGGCCGCAGCATTAGGAAGGTTGAGAACCACTGATTTAAGTGCTTGTGCATTTTTAACAACCCATGAAGCACCTATAGATATCACTGAATAACGAGCATGACAATTCTGTTTTAATATTCATTTCTGCTTCTTGTGTACAGTGTACATTCTGTACACGTCTACAGTGAAACAGAACTCACATCAGAAGATATATTTCATTAATCCCAGAACATATTTTCTCCCAAACTTTGCGTTGAATTGTGTTTTGTTCTGCCTGCATTGTAGCTATATGGAACTTCAGTTGACCTCTATAGCAGTGTCAGGCTAGATTAGAAGCAGTATGTTCAAGGTTATATGAATCACTGTGGTGTCCAAGAGAATGTATACCCACAGGCAACTCTCGGGACAAAATGTCAAGAAGGATTAAGTTCCTGTATATAACAACTTTTAAATATCGTTTTCCCTCAATCCCCCTACTGGGCACAACATTTCAATATCTTTTTTTCTTAGCCGGCTTCTTATATAGCAACTCATTATTATCTGAGATGAAATTTGGAACTCTGCTTAAGAAAAAAAAGCAAAGATTCTTATTTTTAGGCCACGACCTTGTAGAATTAGCTCATATTTCTCACCTTTATGCTCTATTGACCTCAGCTTTGTTAGATGGTTTTATTTCATAAGCTGAAGTCTTACTTTGATTGTTCAAGAAATGATTGTGATCGTCTTGCCTGTAAAGTGTTTCGTTGGTTCTGCTGAGTTTGGAAGTTAGACTTGTATACGGGAGCAACGTTAACTCATTTTCTCCTCTCTTACTGAGAGCATTATTGGAAGACTGTCACAGGTGGTCGGAGATCCGGAGAAGAGAGGGCATCGCAAGCAGTCCAGGAAGCTACGATAATTTCTATTTTTCTGTATTTATCTTTTTATGAATATATAGTATGTGTACATACGTGTGGGAGTACATGTGAGAATTTGATATATTCATATAATCAAGTCAGGGTAATTGGAATATCCATCACCTTACTATCTTTTCTTTATCCTAGGAACATTCAGATTGTTCGCTGGATATTTTGAAATGTACAATAGATTAATGTTAAGTATAATCGGCCTATCTATTGAACACCAGGACTTATTTCTTTTATCTGACTGTATATCTGTGTCCATCAATCAACCTTTCTTCATGCAACCCCTACCCTTTCCAGCCTCCATTTCCCACCTTCTAGATAAAATACGAAATCCCTATTTTAACTCCCACGAATGAGTGAAAACAGGGACTATTAGTCTTACTGTGCTTGGCTCATTTCACTTAACATAATGACCTCTAGCTTTTTTTTTTTCTTATTTTCTTCTTCTTATTATTATTATTTTACCTTTAGTTTCATATACATTGCTGTAAGTGATGGGATTTCATTCTGATTTATGGCTGAGTAGTAGTCCATGTATACCACACTTTTTAAAATCCGTTCACCCACTGAGGGATACAGTATTCTTTTTTGAGTTTGCTTGATATTGTAATTAAACAAGATTTTCTTATTTTTCTTATTTTTGCAATATTTTAAGGTATTAAGGGCAACAGGGACAAGTTCCTTGTCCAATCTAGGTTAATATTAATATAGTTAGTTATAGAAGAATGGCTAGGTAGACCCAGGGGATAGTTAGACATCCCTTGATCCATACCGTGTGGCGGGCATTTTTCTAAGTGCTTCATATATATAATTATTTCACAAGAACCCCCCCTTAGAAGTGTTGATATCTCCATTTTCAGATATGGAAATGAAATGTTTATGGGATTCAACCTTAGGCATATTTGCTACAAAGCCTGAGGCTTGACCACATGCTAAACTGCCCTCAAGGCTCCTGGCCGTAATTTTCTGTTCACACAAAGAGGACATATTGCCTTCAACCTGGGTGGCTTCACCTTGTCGGTGACTCCACCTTGTCGGTGACTCATTCAAACCTGAGCCTTCTCCGTCTGCTGGACATTCACACATACATTTCACCTTTAGTGACCTCTGCCCTGGTCTATCTCAGACATATAATCTCTACAGCCATAACCCAGCTGTGAAATCCCTGAGAGTCACTCCATTGCTAAACCTTTAAATTACCTCACTTATTCCCTCACACTCTCACCCTAAACGCAGACACCTCCTGTTCCTTGACCCCTCTGCTGCCTTTCTGTTAATTAGCCCCCTATTTCTTTACCACTTTGCCTCATCAGCTTAGATTCTATATCCCAACAGTGGAACCATTCTTTGGCCAATATCTGAATCAACTTGCCTTTGCTCATTATCTAGCAGGACTGCAGAGTCCTGCTGTAGAAAGTCATTATTTGCAGAGACTTACGTCTCTTTAAATGTGGTGTCCATTAGATGCCCACCCCACGCCTGTCCGATGCTTGCCTATACTCCAGTTCCAGTTTGCTCTTCTCCCCTCTCAGGTCTTCTCTGAGCTTCCCGGTGTAGGTGCCTCTGTTGCTGCTTTCACAGGAACTTGTCTGTGGCTATCACAGCACAGTGGTGCAAGGTGGGAGGGCGTGTTTACTCCCTCCTCCTCCAGAAGCCCAGCTCTGCCAGGGAAAGGACTTTATGTCTCTCACTCATTATTGCCTCCCTAATGCCTACTTTATTTCATGACTAAATGAGACAACCAACAATAAGTCAAGGAGCCAACCAAATCTGTAGATAAAAATACAAATATTGGCCAGGTGTAATGATCACAGCTGTAATCCTAGCCAAGGCAGGTGGATTGCTTGAGCTCAGGAGTTCAAGATCAGCCTGAGCAAGAGCAAGACCCAGTCTCTAAAAAATAAATAAATAAATAAATAAATAATTTATTTTAAACATCTATAGGCTCCAAAACACTGTGTTCAGTAGAAAGTATTTGTAACTTCAGAATGCCTTTAAGTTTATCATCTTAGTTTTGTGCAGAATTGTCATATTTGGTCTTGGTGAAATATGGCAGAAACAGATAAATTCTATAAGGATATTTCTATTCAAATGGTAGATCAAAACCAATTTGGAAGTCAGTGGAAAGTTTTGATATAGCTTGTATGCTGAAGAAGAGTTTATGAGTTCCCCTATTTGGTGAAATCTTCCCCAGACATTTCTTAGAATTTGAGATAGAATGTACTACTTCATTTGCTTAGGTGGAAACTCTGAGTTGGTTTTCAATTTGTGTTTACCTGCCCCTGCAGATGTTTAATTAACTTGATAACAAAACAAAAACTACTGCAACAGTTTATATTTCTTGTTAGATCAAAGTGACTTTGAGAGAAAATGTCCTAAATTATTAAATCCTTAAATATAATGGAGAAAAGAAATTTTAACTTGATTTTATCACATACGTATTTTTTTAAAGTTAGCATTCAACTCTCACTACATCAACATTTCTCCTGAAAATTAATTCACTCTTTATTACCAAGTTTTTAGCATGTGCCAAGCACCAGGCTAGGAGTTAGTAAAACAAAGATGAATTAATTATATAGTTCTTGCTTTAAAGACAAAAATCACTATTTTGTAATTTTATAGTGCATAAAATGTATTTTTACTATGCAGAGGTGAAAAATTTTGCAGAAAAGAAAATAGGAATTCTGCCATCACCAATTATGCTTCCTAGCTTCAAGGGGCAAAATAGGATATTCTTATTATTGAAACCTAAAAAAAAATACTGCAATTAGGTTTTTCAAAAGGCTTACAGCCTCCAAGGTAGATGGGAATGAGGGACTAAACAAAGGGACTAAACAAATGTTTATTGAATTTATTGGACACAGTGTTGCTCCACAAAACCAATGTTCAGGTGCAGATTTCTTTCCAGCATGAATTTATACCTGCTTTTTTGTCATACTTGACCTTGATGAGCCCTTTTTTGCTGTGACTTCATTCATGTTAGGTACTTAATATGTGTATATTGTAAGAATGATTTTGGCACATATTAGTTCAAACTACAGTAAATTGCCTTTTTGATGGCACCAAGAAAAACAAAGCAAACCCCTATGGCTCAATCTAGTACATAAGATGAAATTAACAAATGGGATCATTGATGAGGAAAGAGAAGTTTCGTTTTCATTGTCCCAGAGGGGTTTGTCTGAACTGAAGAACAAGAAACACACAAGTGAAATGACCAGATTCTATCCAAGCACTCTGGGAAAAGGCTGAGTTGACTCATTTTGAGGGTCAGCAGTTTTTCCTGGTGAATAGAGCTAATGAGAGATCAGTAGTTTGGTTTTAGAATTTTGTGCCACATTAGTACATTATGTGTTAAATTCCGGGGCTTTTGTAAACTGTAATAACTTATCAGCTTTGTGCTAAGTGTCGCTGCCGTTTTAATTCAGAAATGAGGCAGAACAAAAAGTTCTATTTCCGTGTGTCCCTTTTGGTGCACAAGCCCTCTTTCACCAGTGTCACGGCCTTCCAGATAGAGCATGATTTTGTGGTATGATTTCTTATTATTTTAGCATTATGTTTCTCTTTGCAATTTATATTTCAATAATTTATTACTTTTGTATTTTTATTATACCCTTTGAAAGTGAACTTACACCCTTAGCAACTAGCTGCCATTTCATTATTATTTATCATGTGATTGGAAGACACTGTATGTCTTAACCATTTAAATGAATGGTTTTCAACCTTTTTTTGTCACCTGTCACACTTGAACTTGTAGTTAATGGCACATTTAAATTACGTTAATCAAGGAAAAAAGAGTAAAGAAAAGAATATACTTAACTGTGCCTTGAACTTCTTTGGAAAATAGTTTCATTAATGATCTTTAAAATTTTTCATGGAATACTTAAGATCTTTGATTTAAATAGCTTATTATGCCACATTCAAACAAACAGAAGCCATAATTTTGCTATATGAAGTTGATGAAAGAAGCTTTTTTATGTAGAAAAAATTATGGAATGCTAAAAATTTGGGGAGAAAATTAAGATAACCGTAAAGAAACTAAGAGGGAGGGGGCAGCACCTGTGGCTTAAAGGAGTAAGGCACTGACCCCATATACCAGAGGTGGCAGGTTCAAACCCCGCCCTGGCCAAAAATTGCAAAAAAAAAAAAAAAAAAAAAAAGAAAGTAAGAGGGAGGAGGGAGGAAGAAGGTCAAGAAGAGAAGTAGTTTTTAGATTGATGGAGAGGGAGGCAAAGTACTAAGGCTAAGGTATTGAAGGACAAAGAAAGACCAACACTATTCCTAAAATCAATATTCCACCTACATTTCAAATATTTTAAACTGAAAAATTATAGATGACTAAAACTTATAGGTTAATACCCTAAATTTTTAGTATTCCCAATCAATTTATAGGAAGGAAAGAGAATCTATATTTCCTGTATGATAATCCCAGGGATGTAAAGATTTTGAAATTAGATCCCTGACCTTCCTATAATAGTCTTAAGGATTTATTGTTGGTTATACATCTGTCATGTTTAATAGAAAATTTGGAATCTGATTTTTTTTCCAGCTTACTTGGGAAAAGGCAGGGATTTATTAAGTATTAAAATCTGAAATCATCATGCATGGCTTTTCTCTAATCTTCCCTGATTTTTCCTAATCATTCTAGGATTTCACCCATTTTGGTTACAGAGTGCTCCAGGAAAGGACAGCATTTTTGCTTTTAGCTAGTTTATGTGACTAGAGTAAGGTTGTCTTGTATATAAATGAGACATAAATGTTTGACTAAATTATTGTTAAGAACCTTCTTTGATATGGTCACCATGCCACACAGGGGTGTAGGATTTCCATTGCCAGAACAGTCGTTCAAAAGAATACATAACTCAGCACGACTTCTGTTATCTTTCCCTCTCTTATTATAATGTTCAAAAGAACTATTCCTGAAAAGCAGCGGTTCTCAACCTGCCGGTTGTGACCCCTTTGGACTGTATTAAAAGTTCACGGCATTAGGAAGGTTGAGAACCACAGCTGAAAAGAGACAGTTTTTACAGCTTGTGTATAACCTCAGGTAAATATGTGGGTTATTGATCTGTGGCCCCAGTGAAAGGAAATTTAAACAAAAATTTACCACGTTAAGTGAAGTACATAGTTCTGTATGAAACATGGCTGGTTTGCAGTAATAATATACATGCACTTGGATTTTAAGCTAATAAATTTATATACTCTGCTCATATCGGAATCCACATGTGTAACTAAGTGATTCTGTCAGACTTGAATTATTATTTTTTTCACTTAAAGGAAAAGGTTAGGAGGTAAAATGTTAGGAGGTAAAACTTCAAGGTAAAAGGAAAGAATCTCAACCTTAGAGTTACTTGTTGGGTATTGTGATGACTGGGGGTTCTCAGAGTTTGAAAGTGAACTCATAAAAGTTTACAAAGATGGAGCAGGTGGGAAACTCTTCCAAGGTAATATTTATTTTCAGGATAGTGCCATTTTATAAAGAGGAGGCTGCTCTTGTACTTTCCTTTAGTCCCAGTTCAGAAGTTTGTTATGAAAAATTGTTTGTAAGAAGGGTAAGGAGATTGTTCAGTTTATGTACATTTGCATATATTAAAATGTAACAATAGATATTTTGATAGTTGGTCGCTGACCTAAGGGCTCTTTTTTTCTTTGAGACAGAGTCTCACTATGTTGCCCTTGGTAGAGTGCTGTGGCATCTTAGCTCACAGCAACCTCAGCCTCTTTTTTTCTTTGAGACAGAGTCTCACTATGTTGCCCTTGGTAGAGTGCTATGGCGTCTTAGCTCACAGCAGCCTTAAACTCTTGGACTTAAGCAATTCTCTTGCCTCAGCCTCCCAAGTAGCTGGGATTACAGGTGCCCGCCACAATGCCCAGCTATTATTTTCATTGCAGTTGTCATTGTTGTTTTAGCTGGCCTGGGCCAGGTTCAAACCTGCCAGCCTTGGTGTAGATGGCTGGAGCCTTATATACTGAGCTATGGGCACTGCCTCTAGCCTCTTTTGTTTTAAACATCAGCACATCCAAATGGTGGTCAGAGTCATTTGTGTTCTCTGAAACTTTGCCAGCCAGGAATACCAATTACACATGGTCTTCATTTTAACTTATAAATCAATAAACTGTGTCCGCACAGTTCTGAATCTTTTGGGAATGCATCTGGATATGCTTCCTGCCATTCGAGCAAGAGTATCACAGGAAGGAGTGAGGTCAAAACAAAAGAGAAAAACAGAGAAAATCAAATAATTGAATGTATAATAATGGGAAATGTTGTATTTTTTTTTAACATAAATGATGCAAGTCACCTAATTTAAAGTGTATTCAGGATAAGGATAATTTTTTTAAGAGATAGGCTCTCACTGTGTTGCCCAGGCTCCAGGGCAGTGCATGATCATAGCTCACTAAAGACTGTAAGTCCTGGGTTCAAGTTATCCTCCTGCCTTAGTCCTCTGAATTGCTAGGAGTATAGTAGTGCCCCACCATACCCAGCTAATTAAAAACAATTTTTTTTTTTTGGAACTATGTTGTCTAGGCTGGTCTCAAACAATCCTCCCACCTTGGTCTTTGAAAGTACAGGGATTATAGGCATGAGCCACTGTTCTCAGCCTGGATAAGTATAAATTATTAAGAGAGTCATTAGTAGGGACTTTTAAGAAATATACCAGTATTAGCAACTTTGCATATTAAAGGGAGTTTTATTTCATGCAAAGTTTCAGTTACATGTAGCATATTGATAGGTGGATTAAAAGCACAAATAAGTACAGTTTAAAATCAAGGCAAAACTCATGATGAACTGGTAGTTTGTTTCTATAAAACCAATAACAAGTGAATATTTATATCATTAAAACTCAATTGGGTTATGAAAATAAATATCCTATGGGTTTAGGCACTAAAGATGTGTCAAAAAGAAAAGCAGAAGAGACAGATACTAAAAAAGAAACAGTTAACATTACAAGTTCATAATGTAAATGGTTTTACCTGGACCTTATTGTTCAGGGTATTTAAGCAACTATAGGAAGGTCACTGTGGCTAAAAACAGCAAGCAAGTGTGAGGCTGGAACAATGGAGAGTCACTGGGAGAGAAAATATAAGGTCTTGTAGGTGATGGCCAAGATTTCAGATTTAATTCCAAGTGCAGTTGGAAGGGTTTCAAACAGGAGAATGTTATTATATAATATATAGTTTTTTAAAAAAAATAAGGCTACTATGTACAGGTTGGTCAAACATTATAATAGTGAATGAGGAAAGGCCAATTAGACAGTGCTTGGGTGGTGCCTGTGGCTCAGTGAGTGGGGTGTCAGCCCCATATACCGAGGGTGGTGAGTTCAAATCCAGCCCCGGCTAAACTGTAACAACAAAAAAATAAATAAATTTTAAAAAGATAGCGCTTGATCTGGGAGGTGGAAGTGAAGGTGAGAAGAAATAGTTTGATTAGAGAGGGCTTTGAAGGTATAATCAAGAGTGAATGTGTGTGTATACACATACGCATGTGTTCTTGGAAGGATAGCCATTGGAGAAGAAGGATCACTACCTTCCGTTCTTTCAAAAAGCAAAGAAAACTTTGAGATAAAGAACACAATCTGTGTCACCAAGGTGGCTGATCACAGTCTAGTATGTATAAACTCAGTACCGAGACTGTGGGTAGAAAGTACTTATGGTCTGGTATGTATATTTTATACCAGCTATAAACAAATAATATAAGTGTATTGAGCAATACTGAATGAAGCAATAAGCATGAGTTTTTAAAGCCCTATATGTTTAAAATACTTTCCCACCCTTAAGGAAAGGTTGGTAGGTGTATTAGTCTGGTCAGGATGCTACAACAGAATACCATAGCCTGGATGGCTTACAGCAACAGTTTACAGTTCTGGAGGCTGGAAAACCCAAAATCAAGGTGCCAGCAGATTCAATGTCTGGTGAAGGCCACTTCTTGTTTCATAGATGGCTGCCATGTCACTGCATTTTCACATGATGGAAGAGTGAGGGAGCTTTCTAGGGCCTCTTTTATATAAGGGCACTAATCCCTCTCATGAGGGCTCCATCCTTATAACCTAATTGCCTCCCTCAGGCCTCACCTCCTAATAGGATCACATTGGTAATTAGGTGTCAACATATGAATTTGTGAGTACATAAATGTTTAGTCTTGGCAATAGATTTCTTAGCAGAAATGATATTTAGGTCTTAAAGAATAAAAGGAGAAGTTCAGATTTTTTCCCCTTGAGCTGGAGGCTAGGGGGGCTGCTGGGCAGACAGTAGTATATGCCAGGAAGAAGGTGAAACATCTTAATGAGAACTTGACCTGTTCAATAAATTTCAAATAATTCAGCCAAATGAGTGTAGGACAGGAGTAATAACATGGACCAGACTCTCAAGACTTGCATATATCATGTTAAATTTCATCCATTGCTTTCATGCAGTGTCACTGGCCATTTTCTGTCCCTTAAGTACTTTAAGGGACAGTTTTAGTTTCAGAGTCTTCACGTTTATAGTTCACTTGTCTGTTGTTTTTCCTCCCAAATGTCTCCTGCCTCCTCCTCAAGTCTTAAATCCTGAGCCGATCAATCACCTTCCCTTCAATAAAGCACCCCCATCCCGCCTATGCCCCAGTCATTCTCTAATCCAGTATCTTTTACTAAAGGGTTCTTTATAATACTTATATCTAATATTGTTATATTTATCTACTTTTGTGTTTGTCTCCTCCACTAAAATACAAGCTTTATGAGGGAGAGACATGGTTGGTCTTTATGCTGCATTCCCGGTGGGTAGGCCAGTACCTGCAGGTATTGGTTGAATAAATGAATGAGCCCATAGAACAAAGCAGGACAATTAGGTTACTGTAAAGTGTCCTTTGCCATTTTTATTTTTACTGTTACTCCTTAGATATCCTTCATGAGTGGATTGTTTAAAGGCTTTTTTTAGTTGCAAGAAAGAAATATGGTCAGTTGCTTTGAAGAAATGGAGGTTTATGCTCAGAGGGTAAAAAACAGCCCAGGAAATCATCTCAGTTGTCACTCTGGAGCTCAGTGCTCTCCAGAAGGGAAGAGTATAACAGGACTTGGGGGAATCTTTCCAGAGTAACAGTATTGGAGACTAGAGATCCCAGTCATCTTCTCTTCTCAGAAGTCAGACGTTATTGTTCTCTTCTGACTTGTCTATCTGCCACCTGCTTTCGTGTCCTGTAGGAGCAAATTTGATGGTCTTGATTGTAATTTTTCAATAAAGACGGCTCCTTTGACAAATTTGATGGTCTTGATTGTAATTTTTCAATAAAGACGGCTCCTTTGGGAAGTCTCCCTTCACTCCTCCTCAGCTGGAGTTCAGCCTGTTTGTTGCAATCTTTAGCTTACTCACCATCCCTGAATCACTTGGGTGCGGTCAGAAGAACAGAATGGTGTGGTTTAGGTGATTATAACTTTGTGTACAAAGAACTGCATGTAGCCACTTGCCCACACATCCACAAAGCAGTGTGTAGACTTGTCAGACATTGGGAGTTCCATACATTTTTTCACTACTGTGATTTTTTTTTAAGTTGAAGGTTTTTGAGGTTTTGTTTTTAGAATATACCAGTGGGAGTTCTCACTTCTTTCCTAAGATTCACGTAATCTTGGGGAGCTCTTAATTGTTCACCACTTGAAGGAGAGTTTTCCCTCCCCCTTTCCAGCTTCCCAAGATAATGTAGGACATCCAGCAGGGATTCAGATCATCTTGAAAGACATCGGTCGCGTCAAAAGGTGCCTTCTCTGCACAGCCTCATTCCCTGGAGGCTGCAGAGACTAGTAGCCTATAAGCTACAGAAGGGAAGACGGAACAAAATACCTATGAAGTGGGTTCCATTTTTGCTTCTAACTGGCTGTTTGACTTTAGGCTATTTAACATTTTGGTTATTAGGGAATTTTGTTTTTGTTTTTGATTTATTTTTTATTTCAGATTAATATAAGAGTACATACGATTAGGTTGTCTTTGTTAGGTGAGTCCAAGCTGTAGTTGAGCCCTTCACCCAGGAGGCATGCCCTGTGTCCCTACATTATACTTGATAGGTGAGAGCTTACCAAACCCTTCCACCCTCCCTTTCCCTCTCTTCTCTCTGCCCTGCTTCTTGAATTTAATTGTGCTTTCTATTATATGAGTGTGTAGAGGTTCATCTATTAGTTTCTTATTAGTATTGGCTACATTGACTAAAGGGTTCTTTACAATACTTACATCTAATATTATTACATTGCTATTCCATTCTTGTAATACTTTACATAGGAGGATGTTCTCCATATCCTTTCAAGTAAATACAAAAGATGTAAAGTCTCTGTCTTTCTTTATGGCTGAGTAGTATTCCATGGTATACACATACCACAGTTTATTGGTTTTGGTTTTGAGATAAAGAGTCTCCTTCTGTTGCCTGGGCTAGACTTCAGTGATGTCATCATAGCTCATTGGAACCTCATACCCTTGGGTTCAAGTGATTCTCCTGCCTCAGCCCCTCAAGTAGCTAGGGCTGCAGGTGATATATAGAATTTTGGGGGGGGGATGGGGTCTCATTTTGTTTCTCAGACTGGTCTTGAACTCTTGAACTCCTGGCCTGAAGTGATTCTCCTGCCTTGGCCTCACAAAGTGTGGGATTACAGTGTGAGACACCACACTTAGACTTCTAGTTTTACAAAGCAGCAAATAAGGTGGTTAGACTGGGTGCCTGTTTTCTTTTTCAGTCTTTGAAGAAAATGATGAGGTAGCTCAGAGCTGTGTTCCTCAATCTGCACTCATATCCCAGAGAACGGTCATTGGCTCTGGGCCTGCCAAATACCTGGCATGTTCTCATAGACCTCTGATCTTATTTAAAGATTTTAGAAAGCATTTGTTTCTCTAAAATGTACACACGCGATAGAATAAAATGTTAAATTGGCATGATTTTAAAGTAACACATGAAATTTTATATTTAGTAGCCTATGATGTCTTTTTTAGTAAAGAACTTCCACAAGACATTAGTAAATCTTTCACCTTGATTCACCGTTCACTAACACTCCGGTAGGCAGTGCCAAGGAGTGACTCGTCAGTGTTTATAAAGTTGGAGAAAGGCATCTCCATCTCCTCCTGATATCCTTGTTTTTAATATGAGCAGTGACAGTGCTGTTTCCTTCATTTGACTCATCATTGTTTGTAAAAAATAACGTAGGCTTCTCTGGGTGAAAAAATGTAAAATTATTGATGGGGCGTGTTCCCTTTGTGAACAATTAGTTCTTCAGACCCGTTTGTTTTCCAGCAATTTGCCTGCTTCTGTTGGAGCAGATGGTTTCCCTTTCGAGGCTCCCTTTACTCCCCTGCAAAGACCAACCAGTGAAGGAGAATGTGGTGCTTTCTTGGAAGGAGCCCTGTGAGGTGTGACGGGCAGGGCAGCCAGTCAGCCTGCCCCTCAGGACCTGGTGCTGAGAGGGAGGACTTGTCAGGAAGGGTCCCGATGTTAACATAGAGGGTTTCGTTGGTAGGATGCCAGATAGCACTTATTTCACTGTGATTTTCTCAAGAGCAACTTTAATAATGGGGAAGGTTGGCAGTGATACTTTTGTACATATATCCACAGGAATAGGATTCCCAAACCTGGCTAGATTGGAAACCATACCTAGGAAATCTGTGGAAAAAATAAAATACATATTTCAGGATTCTACCTAAGACTTATTAAAACATTTCCTATTTTTTTGTGATAGGAATACACACATACATACACCCACAAACATGCATATATACATATGCATATACAGTAGAACCTCCATAGTTGACCACCTTCTTAAGTTGACCTAATTTACATAGACTGGACATTCACCACAGGTATTCAATGTATTATTGGCCTAGTTCTGTATGTTGACTACCTCCATATGTTGACCAATTCATTATAGTCTCTTGGGTGGTTAACTTACAAAGGCTCTTCCTTACTTAATTCTCACTTGACAAGAGCCCATGCCTGATTATTTTGTTGTCTTTGAACCCACCTGTCTCTTTACTCAGTAGACTGACTACAGGCTGTTTGAGGGTAGGAAGGTGGCCTGCCCTTATTCTGTTCTGAAACTGCCATGCCCAGCACTTCATAGAGTGCTCAAGACATACTCAATGAATAAATGAACATATTGCGCTTATGATCAGGTTCCTAGGATAAACCATCTACATCCTCTGACATCTTGTAAAACTTATTATTTTTTAATGTGGTTGTGTTTAGATTTTTAAATTAGGCCTCAGAGGGTGAAAGGCCGGCGTATTCCTAATAGCTCATTTATCTACCAGGCAGCAGTTTTCTAAGTTATTGCCTCAGGGAAGCCATTGCATGAGGGTGGTGATATCAGCCTCATGAATAGGTATTAATCTATATTGTGGCAATCACTCTCCTTGCCCTGCTTGGAAGACACAGTGGTTGATACTGGTATAATTAGCTATTAAATTCATGGAAAGTTTATGTGAAAATTATCAGCGAATGGGCTTATATAAACATAGAAAATTTTCCAATAGGATTCTACCTAGAAAAAACTTTTTAAAAAGCACATTAAAAAAAAATTTCTTGACATGTGTCATTCTTTTTTTGTTTGTTTCTTTTTTTTTTTTTTATTGTTGGGGATTCATTGAGGGTACAAGAAACCAGGTTACACTGATTGCATTTGTTAGGTAAAGTCCCTCTTAACAATTCTGTCTTGCCCCCAAAAGGTGTGTCACACACCAAGACCTCACCCCCCTCCCTCTTTCCCTCTCTCTGCTCTTCCTTTTCCCCACCTCCCTCCTTTTTTCTTTCTCTAATCTCCCCTTTCCCCACTCCCACCATGTCATTAATTATCATTAATTATCCTCATATAAAAATTGAGTACATAGGATTCATGCTTCTCCATTCTTGTGATGCTTTACTAAGAATAATGTGTTCCACTTCCATCCAGGTTAATACAAAGGCTGTAAAGTCTCCATTTTTTTAATGGCTGAATAGTATTCCATGGTATACATATA